>NC_056509.1:37814584-37834933 GCF_014905685.2 Nematolebias whitei
TATATATATATATATACAGACAGACAGACAGACAGACAGACAGACAGACAGACAGACAGACAGACAGACAGATAGATAGATAGATAGATAGATAGATAGATAGATAGATAGATAGATAGATAGATAGATAGATATTATCAGCTGAGTTTTTCTTTTAAAAGGACACCTAATTAGTTCACTTCTTTGCTAAAAAAAAACAAACAATATCTGTATTTCCAAAGTTATGGCACACTTCACTTCAAAATACAGTTTGAATCTTTGTTGTCACATTGGTTTTAAAGGTAGAAGTTGGATGAACTGGTGGGTGGCTGACGCCCCATTTCCAGTGGAAGAGACCACTTCCTGTTTACATTAGTGACCCCTCCCCTAAGAGTGCCCAGAGCTCCCTTTCTGCCTCTGTACAGAGGAGCCTTTCATTTTTCCTCTTTCTGTTTATTTACCTTCTCACTCCTCCATTCTCTCACCTCAGAGTCTGACCTGTGTACAGCAGCCAAGCACCCCCCCACCCCCACCCCCACCACACACACGCTGACTGCATTCATTTTACCCACATGTTCTGTCATTGTCTTCACATTTTACCATGTCTCCTCGTTTAAGCATAACCGCCTCCTCTTTTGGAATACTTGTGGTTTCCTGTCATATTTTTTAATCTCGTAATTTGTGATATTTTCTGTTTTCAGTCTGTTTTAATTTATTAGTATTTCCTACAGAGCTGTCCTGCTCTTCTTGCTCTCTTTTAGTGGTCTGAACATTGAGATGTATTTTTCAGGCTTGTACGTTCATTTTATTTTTCTTGCTGGGGTCTTAAAACCTCTTCCTTCTCTTCTATCCTTCCCACCACTGCCATCTCTTCTTCTGGCTAGATTTGGAATATCCCACACGTGGCAAGCCCCAAACTGCCACACCCCTCTCCAGCCTTGTACCCAGATGTAGAGGGGGAGAAAAGGGGCAACAAGGCTCAGACGCTTTGAGTCGGGGTTACTGATTGTTGCCTCTGTGTTTTGGTGTGACTGAATAGAGGTCCTTTGCAGCAGCAGCAGCTCTCCACGCTGGTCAGTGTGGTCAGCGCAGAGCAGTTATTCCACTTGCGTGTTTGGGGATGACATGTTTGTGATGGTGCGTGGAGAAGAGTGTGTGTTTTGGTGACTCCACTCTCAGTCTCTCTGCCTCCACTGTGTGCAGGACGGTTCGACTGGGCCGCACCGGTGTGGATGAGATCAAACATCACCCCTTCTTCAAGAGCGACCAGTGGACTTTTGACAACATCCGTGACAGTAAGTGTGCACGCACATGCTTTTTAAAAATGTTGTGCTTTTTTGTAAAGCCACCACTCAGTGCAGTTGCTGATTCCTTCTTTTCCATCTTTGGTAATGTGCGTCTTATCATCTCCAGCTCATTCCTCTGCAGATCTGTTTTTCTTTAGTCTAATATTCCAGTTTATTTTCAGCTCCTGCACCAGTGAGCCTTCAAATCTGCTCCACGTGTTCCCCATATGCTTGCCACTCATATCTGACATAAGACAGGAGGCTTTGCTGAGCAGGAGATAACATGCTACACAAATAAAGTTGGAAAACCAATAACGTGAATTTATCTCCAATAGCATGGTTTCAAGCTAAATCACAGTCTTTTCATGCAATCAAAACTTCTTGCAGAGTAAAGTTCAGTTGCCAAGTTTAGTTCTGCTCCACCAATAACTGTGTAAAAGTTGTGTGCAGGTTGTTTATTGTGGATAAAAAGTAACATTTCTTCAAGGTTTTACAGCAGGAACACTAGAAGGGCTCCAAAATTCAACCATGTTTCCAAAAAGAAGAAAACAATGAAAAATGTTAACGCCAACATTGTCTACTAAACATTTAAAATATTTAATTTACTGAATATGATACAAAATCAATTAATTTATTGCTTTTTTTCCTTCATGAAACAGGGTTTTGTATTTTTTTTATTTAAAGTAGTAAATACGTTTTAAATTGTGGCTACTTAAATTATTTTTTAAATACTGTATAATTTTAGCATTCTATCTATGTTATAAGGTGTAATGATGACAGCACCAGTCATAGCATTTTAGAACAATATCTCATTTAGTAGATTGTTTCTAGCTTATTAAATCAAGAGTTGTGATACACCTAGCATATCATTTAACTTTATAAGATATTTTTTCATGATTAACTTATCACCTGCTTTCAACAAGCAAAAGTGTTTTTGCCAGAGTTTGTTTGCTTTGCCAAAAAATCTCATGAATCCCTGGATGAGTGGTAATTAAATTTGCAAAACATAATCATTAGATGTATCTCATCTCATCTAACTGATTAACCTTTTGTGTCAAGATGGCTGTCACAGCCACCTGACCACAGAAAATGCAAAAATGGCTGTAATTAAGTCATTTTTACTGATATTCTGCTAAAATCTGGTATTGTAGTAGCTGAGAGTCCTTCCCAGCTCATACTCCAAGTGCTACATATTTTGCAAGATTTGTGCTTAAAACTTTAGCATTAGGTGTTGAAATCAACATTTTTTTTTGTTAGCCAAATAACTGGTGAACCACTGGACAAATTAAAAACTGTCAGAAAATATCTGCATAAACAACTACAATTGATACTTTTGAAGCCAATCCAATTCAAGATGGCCACCACAGCTAACTTGACCTTAAGCTATGACAAAAATGGCTATAACTCAGTCAGTTTTACAGTTATTGAGATAAAATGTGACAAGATAGCAGCTAAGAGTCACTTTCTGAGCTTGAGATTTTGTTTTAATCCATGAAATTGTGCATATCTTTACTTTCCTGACTCTTTTTTTCAGGAAAACATAAAATTTGAACATTTAGTGCAATATTTAAAAATGCAAGCCGTATATAACAGTCCAAACTGAGTTACTGAACACGCACATGTTTTATTAAAATAAAAAACAGATTTAAAACCTACATTTAATCATAGTTAATAGAACTCTTGCTCTTCATTCAGTGCTGAATATTTTGCATGTGTATCACATACGCCTTCATCAGTCATTTCCACAGGAAGGAAATAAGAAGAAGCAGAAAAAAGGTTGGAAAATAAGAACAGGGGCTGCACTAAGAATATGAAAAGGACCTTTGTATTTGAATATGATTTCATTCAGGCTCTTTTTATTTACCTCAACTTCTCTCCGCTTCACCTGGCTCTGATTAGAATGAGAGACCGGACTTCGATCCAGAGCCTGGCAGTCTGGAACATGAAACCACTGCTGTGCTTCTGTTCTCCTCATGTTTGCACATGCACGCGCACACCCACACACACACACATACAGTCACACACACACTCCAAACCATGAACTTGCTCCATTTCTTGCATCTTGCAGAGTGATGTTAAAAATATGTTTGTGGTAGTTTTCATGTTTTTCAACATTAAGTTGGTTAAGAGCAAAGAGTGGGAGGGAGCATCATGGATGGATGGATGGATGGATTGGTGGATAGATGGATGGATGGATGACTGAATGGATTGGTGGATGGATGATGGATGGATGACTGAATGGATTGGTGGATGGATGATGGATGGATGACTGAATGGATTGATGGATGGATGATGGATGGATGACTGAATGGATTGGTGGATGGATGATGATAGATGGATAGAGAATGGATTGATGGATGGATAGAGGATGGATGGATGGATGGATGGATGGATGGAGGATGGATTGATGGATGGAAGGATGGAAGGATAGATGATGGATAGAGCATGGATTGATGGATGGATATGGATGGATGGAGGATGGATGGATAGAGCATGGATTGATGGAGGATGGATGATGAATGGATGGATGATGGATGGATGGATGACGAATGGATGGATGGCTGGCTAGATGAATGGATAGAGGATGGCTAGATGGATGGATAGAGGATGGATTGATGGATGGATGTATGGATGGATGGTTGATTGAACTGGTAGTCCCATCTCCCGCAGCGACAGGCGGGGCAGCCCTTTGCGGCCTCATGTAATGAGAGAGGCGCCCCAATTCGTAGGTTTTCTCTCGCTCTTTCACTCTCACTGTGGCCATGGCCGCCTGTCATTAGCCTCCCTCTATCAAAGAGCATTCTGGGAAGTCAAGCCACAAGGGCATCCATGTCTCTCTCGCTCTGTCTCACCACACGTTGGTTTTTCTTTTTTCAGTTTCTCCTCTTTGACTCCCCCTCCGTTTGTTTGGATGTCTCTCTGTATTTTGTCTGCCATCTGCGGGTCAGATTTGTCACACCGAGTCTTAACCTAAAAGTAATGAGCTCTTTGCTCAAAGCCAGAATCACACTGGCCTGAGCAGCTCAATCCATAATGGCTGCTTTTTATTCTTAATTGGGATCTTTTTATAGACTAAAAGACTAGCTTAGTTTTATCTGATTGGCCCCTTTACAGACTTTTTGTCCACATGTTGTGCAGTTTTTTTAGTGTGCTTGCTCTTATGAAAAGAGAGCAGAAGGAGCAATCTGCTGGTGTGGTTAGGCTTCATTTGTGAAAGGCAACTGTGTGTGGGGCACAAAGCGAGCACTGTGTGGGAAAAGGAGTGGTGTCAAGCTCACGCCAACCTGTAGAAAACTTACTGCAAGCAGAGCCAAAGCTGGCAGTCAAACTGGTCAAAACATATTCAGCGCTGAAAAGTTTTTGAGAACGGGTTTTAGATTTAAATACCTGCAGGACAGGAGACATATTTTTATATAAATAACACCTCTTCATCATCGTCTCCCTCTCTGTTTCTGATTTCCAGCTGTGGCCCCAGTTGTGCCGGAGCTTCACAGTGACATAGACACAAGTAATTTTGACGACGTCGAGGTGGAAAAAGGCGATGCGGAGACCTTTCCTCCACCCAAAGCCTTTGTGGGCAACCAGCTACCTTTTATTGGCTTCACCTATTTCAAAGAAGACCAGTAAGTCCTTTATTCTCATTATGTGTTTGTTTTAGTCAGTTTTCTGATTCATGTTTGCATTTTTATTTTTTTATTTGGTAATAGTGCTTGGTTCATATTTATATTATATATTTATAGAGCTAGAGACACAACTGTGCCTAAAGATGAGGAGAAGGACACTGTAGTTCTGCTGTTTCTGCACACTAGACACCGTCTTCTTTTCTATATAGCTGTATTTAGAAATCTTAAAAGTTTATGTTTGTTCAAGCAAATGGTCGTTATTAATTTGTCAAACATCAGGCTATGTCAAAACAATAAGCAGATAGATTACTTAAACCTGGCACGGCAATCCGGTGTCAAAGTTCCTGAAAGTGTGTGAATTTTGCTTGTAAACTTACACATGAAGTCACACTTCAATTCAATGTGACCATTTATATGGTCAGTGTACAAAACACATTATTTGTATGATTGTAATATTTTTCCATGCTTTTGTGTTTACTAAGTATATTTCCACACTTTTTGGAAGTTTTTTTTTTTCAAGCATCCTTTTTTCAATTATTTTTTTCATTTTGAACATATAAAACACAAATAACATAAACAAAAAACCTCCCACCTCTTCCCTCCCACATCAAATCAGTCACACATGCATAATTGAATTAAAATGAATCACACAGGCATTGACAAATTTTCCACATACAACATAAAAGGCTCCTACATGTCCCAAAATCTTTTAACAGAACTCTTCAGAGTACATCTTATTTTTTCTAGATGGATGTGATACATCACCTCTCTCATCCAATGTACATATGCTGGGGGGTGTGGGTCCTTCCAATTGCACTAAACCAGTCTTCTGGCCAGGAGAGACCCAAAAGCAATCACATCCTTCTCGTACTTGCTGAAGGACGTGTCCACAGGGACCACCCTGAACAGTGAGATGAATAGTGATGGGTGTACAGTTTTGCCACAAATCCCAGAGAAGGTGTCAAAAATAGATTGCCAAAAGGTCTGCAGTTTGGAACAGGTCCAGAATGTATGCAGGAGTGTAGCTGGAGTTTGTTTATAATGATTACATGCAGGGTCCAGGTCAGCTTTGATCATGGACATCTTGTCTTTGGACCAGTGCAGCCTGTGCACCACCTTGAATTGAATTACAGCATGTCTCAGACAGATTGAGGATGAATACATGTTCTGAATGATCCTTCTCCAGATCGAGTCTGATATGGATTCCTCCAGGTCTGTTCCCATTTCAGTTTAAAGGAGTCCAAACTGGTCTCATGGTATGAACTGAGCAGTATATAGATCTTATTGAGGGCCCCCTTAATGTCAGACCTGCTTTCCAAAATCTTAACCACAAAATGTTTAGAGGGGTACAAAAGAAAACAGAGTTGGACCTCACAACATGTCCTTTTTAAAGTTGAATGGTTTTGATATCACCTTAGGGTCATCATAGTTTATGTTTGGAAAAATCTCAAACCTCACAACAACTTTATACAACCATATTTTAAAAATGCAACAAAGAAAGCTCTCTGGAAACCAATAAACGGCTCAGCTTCATGTCTGTATAATGACCACAGAGCTCGAAGCTTCTTTATGGGAGCCGTTTTTACAGAAGCAATTTTAATATTTTCATTCATTTTCCAAACGTACAAGAAATGTGTTTTGTGAAACACTTCATGGTTAATGTTGTGTTCTCTGAAATATTGGCTTTTTAGTTTTATGAGTCTATTTTGTGCATATATTTGGTTTAATTTAATGTTTTCTGAAATGTTGTGGAGATGTTTAGACGAATTGTTGCTATTTATTTGGTCATTGTGTGTCTTTTTTATATTTAGTTGTGTTTCAGATAATTTAAGTGCAGTAAACCCAGTCAGATGGGTACTAGTCAGTATAGTTACCGTATATTTATCGTTGTGAGTTTTTCACATATCACAGTGGTGGCTGTTGTATCATAAACTAGTATTTAGATGAACGTTTTGCTCTTTGTAAAAACTCAGTAGGTGCTGTTCATCTGGTTATTGGAACATCCACCACTCAGCTACAATATCAGCTCAGAAAAGCCAGGGTTTGGTGAAGGAACATCTGAGGGTTTCCTGGCACAGGGATCATGGATTTTGGGCTGGGGTCTCTCTGGATTGGGCAGATGCCATCCGATCCCTCTGGGTTGACATTTAAGTAGTTTGGAGGCTGAATCAACACCTCAGACCCTTACCGAGTGTTTTTTGCAGGGTTCACTGCGTTCTTGCTGGGAGAGTTGTTGCTACTGTAGGGGATTGCAGACGATTGTGGGGGGTTGATTTGTCTGCAAAGTGTCAAAGTAGCATTCAAATAATAGAGTGCAGGTTTTCTAAGCAGAACGTTATGCTATCCCGATGCATGCTCAATAATCCAGGTAGATAAATATAAAAAAAAGTTGTCTGGTCCTCTGGACATTCAAAAAAAAAAACATTTGCTGTTACAGAATGAGCTTTCTTGCTCACTCCTCTATCAAACCCCTACTGTGAGGAGTGATAGGGCAGTCTGCATATGTGTCTAGCTTACCTCAGCTTTGTAACTCGAACCCCACACTCTGTTCTTTGAATTGAGAAAGCTCCTCGGATGAGAAGCGAAACATCTTCTGTTACAAAAATAAAGTCCAGTTGTTTTTGTCTTGAACTTTTTTGAACTCCTAATGTTTTGGCTGATTGACGACACTTGTTTGGACATTCACGACTCTCCCCTGCTGCTTTCTCTCCCAGGTTGCTGAAAGGAATTAGCAGCAGCTCAGTGGAGGATTTGAACAACTGTACGGAAATCTCTAAAGACAAGCAGATCTCGTTGGACGATCAGAAAGAGGTCGGTGTCTCGGTGTGCAAAGTGTTATTGCAAAAAACGAGAGCAATAAGACAACAGAAAGCATGTTGAGGGTTTTTTTAAGAGTATTTTTTTATGCTCTGGTCTTTTGTTCATCCTTTGGAGCAGCTGCAGAAGAAGATTAATCAGCTGGAGGAACAGCTAGATAATGAAATGCAGGCCAAAGATGATCTGGAGCAAAAGTGCAAGTATGAACACACACACACACACACTAAACTCCATCATCATGCTTTGACATTATAATAAAGATGGACATAAAAAACTGAAATTTAAAAAAATTAAACGAGTTAATAAATAAAAAATGAGTTTTTTGCATTGATAATCATCTGGTCTATCCTAAAAAATATATATATTTTTTTTATTTGGAAAGTAAAATAAAATGTTTAGCTGTCTTTAAAACAGGGTTGGTATAAAAAAAGATCTTATAATGTGATAAATTGCAATAAAATTGTTATAATAATTTGTTTCTCTGCAGAAATGCTACCAACCGTTTAGACAAGCTGGTCAAAGAACTGGACAAAGAGGTAAGAACACTCTGAAGGCTGGGAGGATGTTACAAACATGTCAAAGTTTGTTTCTGCTCACTCTGCTTGTGAATCCCTCCTGCATCAGATGAACAGCAGGCAGAAAGTGGAGGCCTCGCTGAGGCAGCTGGAGCGAGAGCGAGCGCTGCTGCAGCATCAGAGTACAGAGAGTGTCCGCAAAGCCGATATCGAAGTGGACAGAAAGCGCATCTTGGAGAATGAATGTGAGCATCCACCTCAGATTGTCACAGTATTTTTTGTTAAACTCAGAAACTCCCAATATTTTAAAGAAATTACTTTAAGTGTAAAAAAAAATAAAAAAAATGTTTTATTTACAATGTTTAGTCATCAAGGGCTATGTTATAAATGAATTATACCAGTAACCTTTATAGCAAATTGTTGATTAGATTGATGGAGCAAAAAAATGTTCATATAAGTACCTTCAAACACAGTTTGGTGTCAAACCTCACAATGGACCATCTTGGCACCAACATAACTGGTTTGTTCCACTTTAGAGTAAGCTGTTTGGGGGATGAATCAGCTTTGTGTTGTGTGTTTCCTTGACTGATTAAGTCTTTCGGATGGAAGGTGAAACGTTTCAGGACCAAAAAAAAAAAGAAACTGTCCAGATGACCTGACTGAAAAATGTTGGATTGTATACCTGGATTATTGAGCATGGACTTTGTTGTTTAGATGAACATTTATTTCTTAGAACATCAAATGAGTGTTACTGTACCAAAGAGGCTCTTAATTTCTTCACCCACTTCCCCTTACCGGTTGGCGAGGACCTGGTGCCTATCTCCAGCAGTCACTGTGCGAGACGTTAGTTACCAATGGACATAACATGCATGTTTTTGGTCTGTGGGAAGAAACCAGAATACTCTGTGAAAACCTATGTGTGAACAGGGAAAATATGCGAACTCCACCCAGGAGTCCCCAGACTGGGAGGCAACACTGTGACCTTCCTGCTGAAAGACAACAGCACTAATCGCCATGCCGCTGTTTATTAAATATGCTATGTCAAAAACAACTTGAACTATCTTTTTATGACTGTGTGCCTGCTCGTCAGTGAACAACCTGAGGGACCAGCTGGAGGATTTGAAAAAGAGAAACCAGCAGTCTAATGAGAAGAACATGCAGCTTCAGAAACAGGTGAGGAGGGAGCTGTTAAATGTCACAGTGGCTTTGTTGTCCATGTCAGCCAAGAGTTTGAGCTTCTGACATCAACCTTACTGTTACCATGGATAGTTTGATTTGCAGAAGCTCTGAAGTCAGACATGACTCATGTCTTTGTGATATTTTAAGGAAGATTAAAGAAAAAATTCTTACTTTTCATCCTGAATATATTTAGAACAAAAGAAGGAAAAAGGCACTATACATGCAAGCTGTAACAAACTCAAGTAAATATATATTGGTAGTTTTACCTACGTCACAGAACTTAAATAACTTGTTAGGACTCAATCAACATTAGGGAGGGTAAGGTGATGGAAACTTCAAACTTCAGCTTTTTGAAAAATGAAATGATGCTCTGCTGAAAGAGGTTATAAACGGATAACAACAAAAGCTAATCATGTTGGTGCTTATTTTGGTTGTCTAGAAGATAAGCAGCACCAGTTAACCAGAGTATTGGAGGACAAGTCGAGGTCTAAAAAAGGAAAGAAATCTTTCTTGGAAATTTGCTTGTGGAGTTTCTAGAAAGGCAATCAAAACACCAGCTAAGCAAATGTATGAGAAAAACATGGAAGCTTTTAGCCTCCGGATATGAATAAACATTTCACAGAGAGAGGGAAAAATACGTTCAGGTAAATAATATTCATTTTAGCAGCCACAAAAAGTACTGGTGGAGTACCTGAAAAGACTGAGATCTGAGGTTTTGCCTTTGTCATTCTTAAACTATTGGGGGGGGGGGGGGGGATCTGTGTATATACCTCCAAAATGGCAACAAAAGCAAACCAAACCAAACTTGGAATCTCAATGAACTTGAAACATTTTTGTAGTTGGAAAATCCCTACTAAACAAGATGAAAAATACACTTTTTCTGCCACTTATCCATGGTCAAGTCACAGAGGCAAGGATCCAGGATGGGTGCCCATACCTCCCTCTCTCCAGTTCGTCCTGTGGGATCCTAATATGTTCTCAGACCAAAGGGCATATTTCCTCAGGTGAGCTCTGTTTCTGCCCCAGGCTCTCCTCCCAGTGGGGCGTTATCAGAAAACCTCTAAAGGGAGGCGATCAGAAAGCATCCTGATCAAATGTGTGAACCACCTCAGCTGACTCTTTTTGATACATAAGAGCAGCGACTCTACTCCAAGCTCCTCACTTTATCTCTAAGGCTGAGGCAGGTCACCCTACAGAGGAAGATCTATACGATCTACTATATATGACCATAAGTGAGAGTTGAAAGGTAGAAGGACCAGGTAATGAAGAGCTTTTCCTTCCGGCTCGTCTTCTTCACCACAAAAAAACAGCCCTCATTCCCACGGATGAGGCCCTGATCAGTCGATGTTGAACCATCTCCCGCTCCATCCTGTCATCACTAATAAGCAAGAGTCCCAGTTATTTGAATTCCTCCAGCCGAGAAGTTCAGGGCATAGACTTGTCCCTGACTCAGAAGCTTTTTAAAAGCAGTGACACTTCAAGTTCAAGTAGGTTTTTATTTCCATTCACATCACATGGGATGCATGAGGTGGAACGAAATTGTGTACACAAGGTTCCAGTTACATCCAACAATAGCAAAAATATATAGTATAAAAAGAAACGGTGAATACGGAGCTAAGATATAAACTAAGAAATCCGCTAAATACTAATGGTGCAAAACAATACGCCGAACAACAGCAGCATGAACTTGAGTCTGTGTGAGCAGATGAGTACGAATGAATATAGCAGCATGAAATAATGAGCAGCATGAAATTAGCAGCATGGATAATCAGCAGCACACATCACCAAAGTTGCATTACAGTGATTTTTTTTATTTATTTTTATTCTCACTTGACTTCTCTGATCATCCATTCTGAAACTGTATTTGATATTACTAGTGAAATAATCTTGCTCAAGATATTCAAGAAATCCTTTATCATTAATCCTGTATTTCTTGAAAATTGTAATTTTGTGCTTAGTTTGAGATTTATAACTATAAGGTCAAAATGTCTTAATTACATTCTCTACTCTGCATTGAACATGTGTGTTTGTGCCTGTTAGTGGAAAACGGTCTGACTATGTCTTGTCTTGTTGCATGTAGCTCGAAGAGGCCAACGCCATGCATCAGAACGAGCAGGAAGTGGCGTCGCGGCTGAAGAAGTGTCAGGCCGAGGCTCAGAAACAAACACAGAGCCTCGAAGTTAGCCTCAGGGAGACGGAGGAAAAATACAACCAGCTGAACAACAGCAAGATGGAGCAGGAGAAGCAGCTGAGGGAGCTGCAGGCTGAGCTGGAGGAGGCGAGAAGGGACCGAAACTACGGGACAGAAACGATTACAGACCTGCAGGGTGAGACACGGCAACTCCGTTAGGCTTTGACACAAGCAAGTATTGGAATGGACCAGATAGTCTCAAAAAGATGCAAATGTATAATATCAGAAAAAACAGACCAGTGTGTCATGAATAAACTTCACAAAGCTTAAATACGAGTTAAATCTTAAACAACCAATTAGAGAAAGCCAAAATGGGTAGTAAGATTGATCTTTGTGAATTCCTCACAAACCACTGCAGTAAACATCTTAATTGCAGGGAAAAAAATGTATTACTCAACTTTGAGTTTGAGACAGAACAGAGTGTTAGAAGAACTGAATCGTGTTTTGGACTCAGCCTTGGGAAATATGTGATCATACGTGGTGGACGCAGGCTGAGAGTGAAGCAAGAGGTAGTAAAATCCAAGCAAGAGCCAGAATGTCTTTTGAGACTCACTTTTAAAACTTAAATATGCTCCGTTCCCACAAAGAGGCCATCCACTGAGGTCTGAGGGGGGAAATGTATTGAAACAAAGTGTTACCTGTTTGCTCTGATGCCCCATCGTGTTTTTTTTTTTTTTACCAGTCAAAGCCTCCTTGTGGGTGGATGCAGGGAAAAAGAAAAATAAACATCAAGTGTGGTGTGTTTTTGCATATTTAAGGCCAAACGTGAACTGGAGCATTATGTAATGTCTAAAAATAAGGAGTTTATTTAGCAGCATATATTTAATTTGCTGCATGTTGGCCTTGAGACAGTTGCATCACATTCAGCCTGATATTACAAATCATTCAACAATTTGCAATGATTTATTTCCATTATTCTATTTCCTCCACATTAGGACAAATTTCTAGTCTGCAGGACGAGCTGAAGGAGGGAAAATCTGCTCTGTCCAAAGTCCAAACTGAAAAGGAGGAGCTGCAGGGGAAACTCAACGATCTCGAAAAGGTTTTTCTAATTTCTAACAAATAAATATGCCATAATGTCATGATATAGTAAGTATGAAAGGAGTAATGTGTTCTGTTTATTACTGTCGTTTGTTTGACTGCAGGGAAAAAACAACCAAGAGATCGATCTGACGTTCAAGCTGAAGTCCCTCCAGCAGAGTCTGGAGCAGGAAGAGGCAGAACACAAGTCCACTAAAGCAAAGCTCGCTGACAAAAACACAATCTATCAGTCCATCGAGGAGGAAAAATCTGCAGCCTTGAAAGGTGAGCAAGAGAACAGAAGATCTAAACATCTAAAAACTGGTGAAAAAAAAAAAACAGTAGCTAAGACCAAATTTTGCTCTGATCAACTTAAATAACTGGTAATCAGTGTTTTAGTTGTGAAAATGTTGATCCAGCATTCACACTAGCACAGCTTTGATCCTACTTCTCTTTACTCTGACTTTTCTTTCATGCCTTCTTTGTTATGTAACTACGTCTACATACGTTGTGCTATTTTAATTATTCAACTTTGTGGATTGTTTATTTTCATGCTTAAAAAAAAATTACATTTATTTAAAAATCAAAGTCCTAAAGAAAATATTAAGATCGCTAATTACTTCTAAATATATATTTTAATCTACTTTATCATACTTCTTCTTCCACTATCTTATGCCACTTTTAGCTTTTAGCTAGTATTTTGGTACTTTTAATTAGTATTTTGTTACTTTTAGCATCTAGCCAGCATTTTTCTACTGTTAGCTTCTAATAAAGCGCTTTGCTAGTTTTACATTTGGTTGGGGGTTTGCTACTTGTAGTTAGTGTTTTATTACTTTTATTGTTTTTAGCTAGTATTTTTATACTTATTGTTTTGCCTTTTTTAGCTTTATGGTAGCATTTTGGTTTTTACATTTCAACTAGCATTTTGCCTCTTTTAGCTAACATGTGATTTTTAGCATTTAAATATTTTGCTACTTTTGCCTTTTAAATAACATTTTGCTATGTTTACATTTTAGCTAGCGTAGTTGTGCTTTAAGCTTTTAGCTAATGTTTTGCTCATTTTAGCTTTTAGTTAGCATTTGTCTTGTTTTACTTTTAGCTTTCATTTAAACATTTTACTAGCATTTTGCTTTGTTTACATTTTAGCTAGCTTATTGCTGCTTTAAGCTTTTAGCTAATGGTTTGCTCATTTTAGCTTTTAGCTAGCATTTGTCTTGCTTTACCTTTTGGCGATCATTTAAACATTTTGCTAGCATTTTGCTATAATTATCTTTTAGCTAACGTTTTAATACTTTTAACTTAGCATTTTCTCCTTTTAGCTACCGGTAATGTTTTTTGTTTAGTTTTGTTTTTTTTGCTTCTTTTAGATTTACCTCATTTTTATGTTCAGCTTCATTAAAAGGTACATTTACTTTGAACTTTTGACTTTTTTTTTTCGTTTTTTTTCTGTTGTTTAACAATGTGACTGGAGCTTTTGGGTATTTTACTGATCCTTAAATTTCTTTTCCATATAGAATGTTTCTGTTTTTTTGTTTTTGTTTTCCTTGCTTATTTGTTTTTTTTATTGCTGTCCTCTGTTTCAGAGATGGAGAGCACCCTGCAGGAGGAGCGCAGCTTGAAGCTGCAGGTGGAGGCTAAGCTGCTGCAGCTGGAGAAGGAACACTCGATGCTGGACTGTGACTACAAGCAAGAGCAGCACAAGCTGGACGAACTGCAGGCGCAGAAGGAGAAACTTCATGAAGAGGTGCCTTTTAATCATTATGGCCCAAAGGCAAAAAAAAAAAAAAAAAAGTCTTTGCTCATGTGTGTGTGTTCTGTCAATCTGTCATTTCAGCCAAATTCCTCATGAACTGGACAGATTTTAATGAAATTCATAATGACGTACATGTTCAACAAATTAACTAATTTAATTATGGCAACACAAACATATCTATAGCTTAGTTGGATTTAGTAATATTGAACTAAAGCTTGGTGTGGTAGTATCTGAGTCATTCTCACTACATACTCCAAGCACTAACAGATCTTGCAAGATTTTGCAGTTTGCATGAGCTTGTGCATAACCTTACGAAAGTTGACCAAAATTGCCAAAGCATCCATTTTCACTATAAGCTAACTCTAGCATTAAATCCTTAAATGCTTAGTGTTTAATTATTAAAGTTTATATAAACTGTCCAAAAGCTTTTTAAGACCAACAGCACATAAAATGCATGTAGTCGTTTAGTTATTTAAACTAGAAAGTACTTGATTTTAATTCATGGTTTTGAAATTAAATAAATGGGCATAAAATTACACAAGATTCTGTGACAAGAATTAGACTGTATACACAACATTTTATTGACTGCAAACGTTTTATGAAATACAAAAAAATGCAGCTTTTTATTACAGAGTAAAGGTTGTTCTCTGTAATGTTAACCATCTGTCATGCATGCCTATGCACGCAGGTTAAAAGCCTTACGTTTCGTCTGGATGACGAGATCCACAAGCGAAGTTTGACCCAGAGCGAACTGAAGATGCAGCAGAAGCAGGTGTCTGTGCTCAGCACCTCGGAGAAGCAGCTCAAGCAGGAGCTCAACCAGCTGCTGGACATAAAGCAGAGCCTGGAGAAACACAACCAGGAGCTGCGCAGGTCAGACTCACTAACATTTAAAAATCCATGTTCATCTAAACACTGAGCAGCAATATTTTGTAATCGTTTTTGTAAATTTGGGGGGGCTGCTTTGGATTTGGTGCTCAGTTGGCCTTCAGCAGTGACTGACAGATTTCTGGTTCTGTTTCAGGGAAAAGCAGGAGGCTGATGGCCAGCTGAAGGAACTGAAGGACCAGCTGGAGGCAGAGCAGTATTTCACAGTAACTCTTTTTTTTAATTTTTTTTTATGCGTTTCTGTCAAACAGGAGTGACAGCCAAATATTTTAAGTCTACAGCAGCTACCATTTACGATCCGCAAAATATCTCACAGATCTGCACCATACTTGTATTACTATCAAGAATTAATCTATTAATGAGTGATAAAAGGTTTAAATCTTGCTCCGTTTGTTTTTTTAAGACCCTTTATAAAACTCAGGGCCGTGAGCTGAAAGCTGAGTGCGATGAGAAGAACAAGCTGGTTAAAGAGCTGCGGCAGCGACTGGCAGAATACAGTGAAGAAAGGTAACTGTGGCTGCCCGTATATTTATCACCCACCGCCAAAAAGCAAAGATGGACGATTATGTTTTTGCAGTGTATGTGTCTATTGTCACAATATCCCATGAACCAATGGATGGAATTTGATTAAAACTTTCTGAAAGTAATCATTGGACGAAAATCTACAAAGATTCAGTGTTTGGAGTCAACTTTATTCAAGATGGCCACCACAGCCACATAGCCTTCAAATCCCCCAAGTGGCTGGAGCTCAGTCATATTTAGAGATATTAGTTTAAAGCTGGGTGAGGTAGTAATTATGACGATCCTCAACATACGTTAGGAGTGCTAACAGATTGTACACCTTTTGTTGAACATGTTTCTGTCAACTATTTAGAGGCAATTTTTGTCTGTCTGTTAGCAAAATATCTCATTAACCACTGAATGGATTTTAATTAAACCTTCAGGAAATAAATATTGGATTAACTTTTAGAGCTAACTCAATTTAAGATGTCAACCACAGACAACTGACCTTAGAAAACACAATAATAGCTATAATTCAGTTAACTTTCAGATACTGAAGTAAAATTTGATGTGGTAGTAGCTGACAGTCTTTAACAACGTGTACTTGACACCTTGCAATATTGCATCAAATTGCACATAACTTGTTATTTTAATATTTGACCAAAACAGCTACAACTCCTTGTCATTTGTCAACATAAGATGCTCTCAGTCTAAAACACTGGCATGAAAGTGATGGGCAATACGAACGCTATAGGTTAAGATTCAAAATGTGTTTACTCAATTAGATGATGAAAGCAAAGCGATAGTAGTTAGCATGTTGAAAAATATTTATAGTTACAATGAAGCTGCAATGACTTAAAGAATAAAACAACGTTTGAATTATCCATGTGTTTGAGAAAATAACACACTTTCAGATTAGTGGTAGTTGTGCCCTTGTGGCAGGACTTGACTTTCAATACAATTTCTGAAGTGAAACCAAATTAGCTGATGTCCCTGATGTACAAATGTTTATTGTCGGATGCTGGCTCGGTTCCTCACTTACTTGCAAAGTCTCTCAATGTCAGAAATGTCACCAACTTATTGTTGTCTCACTGTAGCCAGAGGCTTTTTAACTGGCATATTGATGACCCTGATTTATTGCTGTTCAAAGACTCATCCTGCTCCTGCAGTTTATAAGATATGCACAATCCGGGCTTTCTTTACCCGCACAGGGATTCTATGGCAGCTCAGCTGGAGAGCAGTTTGACCAAAGCGGATTCGGAGCAGCTGGCTCGGTCAGTTATCGAGGAGCAGTACTCCCTTCTGGAGAAGGAAAAGATCATGAAGGAACTGGAGATCAAAGACATGCTGGCGAGACACAAACAGGAGCTCGGAGAGAAGGACGCCACCATCAGCTCGGTGAGATCACGTCACATGGAGTCAGTTTTAGTCTTTGCAAAGTAAGGACACAAAGAGGATTCAACCGTTAAAGGTCATTTTTACATAGTTGAATTAGAAATATTATTTTTGCCTGAGTAAACTGGCAGTAAAAGCTCCTGATATTAGATATCAGCACTTATTATTAGAGTGAGTAAAAAAACAAGTTGAGGAAAAAACAAAAACTATTTAACAAATACAAAGAAAATATGATTTTCAATGTTACACTAACTATCTTCATTCAAGTCAATAAAACAAACATAGTAAAGTTGATGCCAAGTACGTGGAGCCAGTTTATAATGCCAGGAATACGCACGCCTTAGGGCCCTGTCCACCCGGCTTGCATTGCATCCGATCTGACGGCTCTCAATTCAGGGGGTGGCCTCACAAAGAGGTGTCTTCCTGTTATTTTTGGTTTGGCTCAGCCGAGCCCCAAGTACTCAACCACCAGGTACTCTCCAGCGAACTCCCTCCGACTACAGGAAAGTGTCCTGGTTTTCTTAGTTTGGGTGATGTATCCTGTATGGACCTCTTTCATCACAAGATGTTCAAATCTCTGAGTCGGACTTCTTGCCAGTTTGTCATGGAAGACTCTACCAAGGACAAAGGCCTCAGACTTCATATCACTCAGAGAAACAGGGGTACTCAAACCGTCCCACCAGATCGGGCAGCGATTCTGCAGAGATCCATCAATTGGGGAAAACTCTGAGTAGAGCTGCTGCTCCTCTGCATCAATTGAAGTCAGCTGAGGTTTCTAAGAAGGATGCCTCCTGGGTGCCTCCCTCTAAAGGTTTTCTGGCCACATTCCACTGAAAGAATACCCTGATAGACCCAGAACTTACTGGAGAGATTACAATACGTAACTTGTCAGGCCTAGGAACACCTTGGGATTCCCCCAATCCCCTCTAACTAAAAAGTGTTGCTGGGGATAGAAATGTCTGAGTTTCCCTCCAGAACCTGCTGCTTCCACAACCCGACCACAGATAACTGAGGGGAAGTTGACAGATGGATGGAAGGAAGGATGATGGATGCCAGGTATACATTTAAAAAAATAGTTTTATCACTGCTTTGAGGTCAAAATTGAGTATAATGGAACTGTTGGGTAAAATAAAAATCCTTTCATCATCTGCTTACTCAAATAGAGGACACAAGCAGATTTTTAACCAGTCTTTTACTTGCAAGGACTCATTGAAAACAGACTACAGATATACAATGCAGGGATCATGTTACTGAATGAGCCTCAAACAGAGTTACCTGTAGACTTTTATACTTTTATACAGCAGCAAGGTCCATCAGGCATTCCCTCATAGCCAGCTGCAGTCAGGTCCATGGCTGTCAGCTAGTCGACCTCCAGCTGGAGATAAGAGAATGTTTTGGGCATGATCTCATGGCGTCAACACCAGCGAGGCGCTGCGAGTTGGCGAGCTGGCCTTCAGGCCGAGACGGATTGTTTTGTGCACATTACAGAAAGATGTTCTCATCCATAATTTAATAAAATAATTCACAACATAAATTCTCAAACAGGAGCTCCCATCAAAAGCTTAATCCTTCATAGCAAGGATGATTCATGACAAATGTCACCCCGTCTCTCCCTCCAGCTGGAAGAGTCTAACCGCACTCTGACGACGGACGTAGCCAACCTGGCCAGTGAGAAGGAAGAGCTGAACAACAAGCTGAAAGGACTGCAGCAAGGTGAGTGTCATTTGAAATTAATGAGCACGGAACACGGTCACTTTCTTCAGAAGCAACATTTCATTTGATCCCTGGAAAGTGTGTTCAAAAGCTGTCCTGGATGTCCACGAGAAACAGGAGAAGAATGCTCATCAGAAGTAGCAACAGTTGTTTTTTTTTACTTTTTTTTACTTTTTTTATGTCATCAGTAAGATAGCTTCACATTTGTCTCATAGATTTTGGATTATTTCAAGAAAGCCTGAATAGAAAAACATGTTTTATTTTGTTATTTTGATGTTCGTGTTTGATGTGTTTGCAGAGCTTCAAAAAGCCAAGGAAGAAGAGAAGCAGTTGAATTCTGTGCACATGTCATTTGAAAAGCAGCTGCAATATGAAAGAACGCTCAAAATTCAGGTGTGCACACATGAACAGCTCTGAACACTCTAATATACTGTCTTACTTTTAAAGGCAACATTTTAGCTACATCTATGGTTAAGAATGATGTTCTGCTGCAGGCTTTTATTGAACTCTGAGCATCAGAAAGCATGTATAAAACGTTTATTTTTGCTGCAGCATTGATTTCTGCAGGCTTATCTTATCTTTTTTTACCGAGTTTATATTTACCATAAAGGAAACTTTTTTTTTTTTGGTGCTGTTTTTCTCTCAGGCAGTGAACAAGCTTGCTGAGGTGATGAACAGGAAAGAGTCGGTGCGAGGAGGCCATCGAGGCATCGACTCCGAGGTGCACAAGAAGGAGAAGGAGAACAGGAAGCTGCAGCTGGAGCTGAAAGCAGAGAGGCAGAAATTTAACAGCACCATCATCAAATTACAGAGGGACATGAACGACATGCAGGCGGTCAGTGCACTCACAATGCCAAATATACACACTGAAAATATACTTGTTACCAGAAAACATCTGACGTGTTGACACTCTTGGAGAAAGCGGGACTTTTTCTTGCTGCATAGCTGAGATTCTGACAGATACTTTGCCGTAAATGTTGCTATGTCTTTCACAGGTTAAAGTTTCAAACAAAATGGAAAAATTGTGGATTAAATTAAAATTTGTTCCAAAACTTTGTTAAAGAGCCATCTTGTTTGGCAATAAAGGGGCAACATTTGCACATTATGGTGTTGATTTAATGCAAGGATGGGCAACTTCTTTTTACAAAAGGGGCTGGGACTGTTGCAGAGGGATGGACCAACGAGTTAAACTCAATTCTATCAATTGTTAATTTTACTGATAAGTGAGATTTTTGTTAGCTGCTGAGAGTAGACATTGTACTGAGCAAAAAAAAAAAAAAACCTGAATTGATCATTTAAACTTCATATGTAAAAATAATTGAACATTCACAAAAACATTTATAAACAAATGCACAAGTTTTGCAGGATTTCAAAGACAAGTACCTAATTAACAACTTAAAAATTAATCTAAAAAAGTTCAATCTGGTCCTCTGGACATTCAAAAAACAAAGCAAAACAAAAAAAATGTAGAAACATTTCGTCTTTCATC
>NC_056509.1:37854933-37858367 GCF_014905685.2 Nematolebias whitei
GTGGTGGGGAGGGGGGGGGCGAGGCGGGGGGGAGTTCTCGGTCAGAAGCTATTGCTGTTTGGGGACCCCTGTGTTAGAGGAGTTAAAAAGAAATGAACTGCTTTCATTTTAAAATGTTCTCTTGAAGTAGCTAAAACTGTTTTATAATATTCTGGATGAAGACGAAATAAATCCAAGGAGATGAGATTACAAACAAAAATACAGAGAATTGCTGAATAACAAATGTTTTCTGAGTTTCTTGGTGCTGTGTCTCCGCTGGCTGCATCACACATCGCTGCATTGTTTCAGTCGTGGCCTTTTGTTTTGAGTGATGTGCAGCATGTGGGCTGGTGTGTGTGGGCAACGAAAACGGCTGAGTCTTGAAGCTGACCTCTGCTGGATGCGTTTAAATATCTGCCTCTCGTTCGTTTTTCTTCAGCTATTTCTTCCTCGTGCTGAATTTGTTTTTGACTTCGGTGAGCCCACACACTCCGGTCCATGAGCCTCGATCACGGCGAAGTGCACCAGACTGTAATTTATTACTCATATAAAATATGAAGCGCTGCAGCCTCAACATGCTGCTACTTAAGAAAATTAAAGCTTGTTACTTAAAGACAGCAAGAAACGACTTGATGTGTGTTCGCACTGAGCCTCTCTGAGTTGTATCCTGAAGGTTAAAGGTCGAGGAAATGAGTGGTTCAAATCCTAATTCTCTTTTATTAAACTTCCCTCTGTTTTGTTGCGGGGAGGATAAAGTGACTTTCTTCTAACTTAACTCCTGCAGTTTGTGTGTGACTTTTTTAACCGTCGTGTGCTCCTCCAAACTGCAAGTCTTGGACATTAGCTGATGTGGAGCTTTCCGTTTCAGGGATAAATGGGAATGATTAGCGTGGAGGAATGGTGCCTGCTGTCAGGCACGCTGCCATTTTGTGTCTGCTAATGATGACTGACTAACGCAGGAATCGAAAAGGTCAGGAGCGAGGCTTCACATGCTGCAGGATCGCTGTAGTCTTCTTGAATGAGTGTTGTACAAATAAAGGCACGATACATTCTCATTAGCATTGATTAGAAATGTTATTACACGACATTAAGAATGGATAAATATCGGTACTTATTATTCTGTTTTTTTTTTAATCCTTGAAGGTTTTAAACATATAAGCTACAATCGTCAGTGCTCACTGGTTAAGGAAAATGTGATTTTGTTTTGACCGTTGCTCCAAAATGAGCAGGCTTGGGGTAAAAACTAAAAATAAAATTAATTTGGCTTGAATTTTCAACAATTGAAGATTGATGAAAAGCTGAATTGTACATGCTAATGTAAGTTACTACATTTAAATAAGAGGTCTAACATTTTTGTGTATGTAAAACCAGAGTTTAGACTCAAATCATCTTAAATGACAAACTTGTAGCTGTTTATTCTAACGTTATTTCCCTCAAGATGTCAGGCTCTGAGTATGTGTTGTGAATTACTCTCAGCTACTACCACATTGAATTTTAGCTCCGTGGCTTCAAAACTGGTGAAGTTTTAGCCTTTTTTGTGTTTGCTAAGTGGAGGCCATCTTGAGTTGAGTAGGCTCCAAAAGCTAATCATTTGTAGATAAACTGTTTACGATTTACTTCTGGTTGCATTCAATTTTGTCTTGGTTTTGGTGATATTTTGCTAACAGACCGACAGGTGAACTAATTTTCATCGTGTCAAGGGAAATAACGAGTTTAACTTTTGTTCTTTCTCCTCATCGACTCTTTTACTCTTCATCCTTGATATTTCTTTGTCCACAGCAGCCTTTTAACAACGCAGCTGAAATTAGAAAATTGCTTGTTAGACGCAATAAAAAATGTTCCTGCAGGCGGGTGAGAAAAGTCACTCAGCGACTGCTTCAGGAGCTTGAGGCCATTACCGTTCAAGCACTTATAAAACATCCTCCCTGAGCCATTTTTCAACCTTCCCACAACTTTTACCTCAGATCCAAGCAGGTCCAACTCAGCTTACATTAAAGGTGATCCTATGCTTTGGCCTGCATCAGCATTTATTATAATCCCTCCCAGGTTTCAGCCTTCTAATAAGTCATCATTTTATCAACGACGCACGAGGGAAGATATGTGTTGTTGTCCTTGTGCATCATCTAATCACCGGCTGAGAGGACTGAGGTCACTCACCCCGCTCCACAACTATACCGCTCCTGGGAAATGGGCCATTATGAGGCTCTTTTGTGGATGGATGTTGAGTTTTAACAATTTGCCACAAACTCGGGCTGTTTCCCTGCAAGAATAAAGTGCTTTTGACGTCTGCTTCAGTTTTAAAACGCAACAAGAATGCATGAAATTTAACAACAGAAACATGTGTTCACAAATGCGTTGACAACAGTGGAGAAAATGATTAAAGTTCCCTAAAAAAATGAATTTTATGCTTGTTTTTTTACTGAATAATGATTTTTACTTTACTGAAAATGTAGTGATTATAAATAGAGGGGAAAATTGCAATTAAAGTGTTCAAAAACGTTTTACTAATATTTTTTGGGGTGGGTTTAATCATTTTACGTCTTGTGTTGCATGTTTTTATGTTTGGGGGTTTGGTAGTTGGAAAATTTTGAAGTGGAGATCTGTGGAAAGATGAATAATTAATATCTTACCTGCTGCAGATAGCTTTTTGAATGGCCTCCATTTAAAGAAACAAAGTTGTTTTTTTTACCTGGTTGACGAGCTATTGGCCAGTCCAAGTGGATCACATCTAAAGTGGACTTCTTCCGTTTTAAAACAACTCCAGTCTAAAACATTTCATTGTGTATGCAAATGCTGTTTTATAACATTTACACTTGTATTAATTTTACATTACGTGGTTATGAACACAAAAATACTGTTCATAGAGCCCCTGCGACTGCCACTATTTGTGTGCATGCACCATCCGTCCATCTTTACCTGCTTATTCCTTTTTTGGGTCACAGGGGTCACTGGTGCCCATGTACAGCAGTCACTGTCTGAGATGTGGGGGACACCCTGGACAGGTCTCCAGTCCATCACAGGGACACATAGAGACAAACGAGACAAACAACATAGGGACAATTTAGAGTTACCAATCAGCCTAACATGCATGTTTTTGGTCTGTGGGAGGAAACCGAAGTACCCGGAGAAAACCCACGCATGCACGGAGAGAACATGCAAACTTCAACCAGAAAAGCCCCCAGCCAGGATTTGAACCAGGGCAACCTGAGAGGCAGCAGCTCTACCAACTGATCCAGCTCATGCAAGTAACAGTAGAATTAAATACAATCTTTGTACTGGATGGATGGACGGATGGATGTATTTATTTATTTATTTATTTAAAGTTCTAGAATTGCGCCGCTCAAGGTGGCTGCATGTTGGAGCAGCTCTGTTACTTTCATTCTGAGATTTTGCTTTTGGAAACTTTAATTCCTCTTTTTCTGTATGTAAATCTTTTTTTTTTTTTTTTTTTTTTG
>NC_056509.1:37858467-37874436 GCF_014905685.2 Nematolebias whitei
GTAAATCTTTTTTTTTTTTTTTTTTTTTTGGATGATTGTTTCCTCTGGTATCAGATGCTGTGCAGCTGGAAGGATTTTTACTGAGACTTTTGAATGGTTATGTCAACAAGGCAGTTTTCTACAACCAACAGCAGCTGATTAACATCTCAAAAGCTCAAATAATATCTCACCTACGGCCCCAACTGTCAAATGAGTTGAAAAGGATGTTGTGTGGACGCATTCTCATCTACCTGCCAGCTGTGCTCGAGTGCCGGACCAGAGATCCTGGAACTAGCAGGAAACACGGCTCATGACAGAGGAAGGACAGGATCGTCCCTCGGCACCTACAGTTGGCTGTCCGCAGCAACAAGGAGCTCGGCAGACTGCTGAGAGGAGTGGCCATTGCTCTGGGTGGAGTTCTGCCCAGCATTCGGACGGTCCTACAGCCCGGGGGAACCGAGAGGCCAGCCGAGTCTGAGTGGATGGATCGGACAACATCTGCAGCCAGTTTCTTAGGATCCACTGTGGGATGGACCTTTACAAGAGATCCTTCCTGTCTACAGCCATCAGCATCTATAACATCTCTTAATGAAACGAGGATAACGAGTTACAGCAACAAATAATTTCCCTTTAGGATTAATAAAGTATTTTTGAATTGAATTGAATTGAATTTACTAAAACGCACAGTTCTACTCACTTCTTCTCATTAAAAGTCAAACTGTCGCCATTAGTTGAAAACTTTCACTAAAAGCTTCACATATAAAAAAAAATCACTCCTTGTTCAGAAAACAAATGTTTTCTGATTGAGGATTAGCTTTCTTTTTCTTTTTTTTTTTAAAAAGAACTGTAAAAAAGGATTTTACTCCTTCAGTCTCTTTTGACAGATTTGTCCCGCTCTCGTGCAGTCTTTGTAATCAGGATTAACTTGATGTAAAGTGCTGTGTACATCTGTACTTGAACTAATATCCATATTGAATGCCATTACCAAGTACTTTGCATGTTAGACTCTATAATTTTCCCTTCAGAGCTGGCAGGTTGATTTCCACACCATCCAGCATCTGGGATCGCCTACAGCGCTGCAGGCAGGGGACAAAAAAGTCCAAGAGTATAATTACCTGTCGGCACAAAGACAACAACAAAACTTTTAACCACAGTTTGATAAATATACAGTACTTACTGACTTCTTGGACCTTATGTTTCTATGTCTGTTCACTGTTTTATTACTCTGCTATCGTCTCGCTTCAGCTTTCAGGTGAGAGGCTTTCTGCAGCACACCTGTTGCAGTGATTAGAGCCAAGTCACGTCCAGGTTCCTGCAGCTACTTGTTCCCAGCATGTAAAAACAAAGTCAGGGCTACTGAGAAGCATCAAATGTCACTCCAGAGGTCAGTCCAGTTGTTTCTGATGTCAGGATTAGCGCAAACAGATTTCAATTCATTGAGTTTAAACATTCATGTTCAACTCATTGACTCATGTTTCTAAACTGATGTAAAAAAATGTCTAACTTAAGCTGAAAAACTGAATGGATGGGTCTGACTCCTTTAATCTACCTATAAATACAAGGACTTGTAGGACTCCAAGGCGTTCCTATACATAGTCTCTCCAGCGTGTCCTGGGTCTTCCCCGGGGTCTCCTCCCAGTCTGACATGCCCGAAACACCGGAGACGTCCAGGGAGCATCCTTACCAGGTGCCCAAACCACCTCAACTGGCTCCTCTAGATGTGGAGGAGCAGCGACTCTTCTCCGAGTCTGTCCCAGATGACTGAACTTCTCACCCTATCTCTAAGGGAGAGTCCAGCTAACCTGTGGAGGAAACTCATTTCAACCGCTTGTATCCACAACCTCATTCTTTCGGTCCCTACAAGGTTCGTGACCACAGGTGAGGATAGAAACGTAAACTGACCGGTAAACAGAAAGCTTTGCCTTACAGCTCAGCTCCCTCTTCACCACATGGACCGGCACAGAGTCCACAATACTATCAATCTCATGCGCTATTCTTCCCCACTCATGAAAAAAAAAAAAAATAATAATATATATATATATATATATATATATATACATATATATATATATATATATATATATATAACTCCTCCACTTGAGGCTGAACCTCACCCTTTTCCGACTGAGGACTATGGCCTCAGATTTGAAGGTCCCATCTTCAGTTGGAAAATATCTTTTTTGTAAATATTTTTTGTGAACTGCTATTTCCAAGTATTTGCAAATGGCTTCAGTTCAGCCTCTCATCTAACATTTTGACCATTATATCACCTTTCTTTTAGGCTAAACTCAGGTTTTCTGAGACCAGATTCGATCCCCTGCGTGTGAACTTTATTTCCCTTCTTTTTTAATGTGGCCAATTCAACATTCGCATCTACTTTTAGCCCATCTGTGTGCGTGAATGTGGAGGTGCTAGAGCCAGAGGCTGCACATTTCCATACTGCAAAGAGTTTGATGCATAAAACATTCATGTTTGAGCTCTCATATGAAAGAGATAAATCTCATATCTCAAAGGATGCATAAATCTGTTTTTTTTCTTCCTGTTATTTCTTTAACTTGAACTAATTGAAGTCACTGAAACGGACCATTGAAGGACATGAATCCATTTCATAAAACCTTCGTTGTCTCTGAACTAGTAACAGATCATCAGTGAGAAGGTCAGATCTACTGACTTTGGTCACACAAGACCAATTTCCATAATTAGATGTTCATACATTTATTCACAACAGTGACACGCAGGCCCACTACAATGTGTCAGAATAATTGAAATGCATGGTTTGTGAGCTGCTTTAGAAGAGTTTTCTGTCAGTGAAGGGTATGAACAAAGAAATAGCAGCTTGTGTTGGACCGACAGCAGACTTGGCTGCAGAACGCTGGAAAGCTCCAGCTTTTATGTAGCTGTTCATAAAGTTATAATTAAATTCATTTACTTAAAAAAAATTGATTTTTCCATAAACCAACGCCGCTTAAGCCCTGGCTTTGAACAAGCTTTTTTGGAAGTGATTCATCGTCACAAGGCTGGATCAAAGGTACGAGACATGTTATATGCTGTGCAATGAAAAGGAGGTAATAATACTAAAACGTGTGGCCAGAGTGGTCATTTTAATTGTGTTTGCTTAATTGGTGTGTAGTTTGTTCCAGAGGACTCTGCAATGTCAGCTGTTAGCAACTGGAATGCAAGAAAGAGGTTGTGCAATGATAAGAAGCAGAGTGGGGCGATATTTTCTTTATTTTTTTAGGATTTAAAAGGAATAGTTTAACTACTGAACAGTTTACTGCAAGTTAAGATCAAATAACCTTTGGGCCATCATCTTGCATCAAGTATGGTGCCAGAAGACAAAGGAGATGTGTATTTTTTCATTCAACCTTTATTTATACAGGCTAGTCTCACTGAGCTACAAGGACTCATTTACAAGAGGGACCTGTTCCAGACCGAACATATAATGTACAGACAACAATAACAATAAAATGCAGTTAAAATAAAAGTAGCGTTATAAAACAATAAACCCGAGTGCCGTAAAACAAAGTAAAATACTACAAAGTAAAAACAAGAACATATTTGCTTTGATTTTTCTATTGACCTTATCAAATGTTTAAAATCCCCTAATTAATTAAGGTGGACAACTTCAGTTCATGTTGCAAGGTGTTCCAGTTCCAGGAGCTGAGTAAGACAAGGCCTTTTTGCCAAGTTCAGTCCGCACTGAGGGAACGCTGCCGGTAATGATGGCCTGAGAGCGCACGTTGTAACTGCACAGACGGCGTGACATGTGGGAGGAGCTATAAGAAGGTAGCAGACCAAGGAGAGATTTATAGATGAAAATGAACCAGTGTCAGAGCCTACGTGTAGATAATGATGACCAACTGACCAAGGAGTACAGAGTGCAGTGATGGGTACTGTAGTTACAACCAGTTATGGATCTTAGCGTGCCATGGTAGACAGCATCCAACATCTGCAAGGAGCTGGTAGGAACATTCATGTAAATAATGTCACCACAGGCAATGGCTGCTAGGAAGGTAGTGGTTACAAGGCATTTTCTGGCATTCGGAGTTAAGCAAGACCTATTTCTGAAAAAGAAACCCAGTTTTAATTTCAGTTTCTTTATGAAGTTTTCGATATGTGGTTTAAAAGAGAGAAGTGCATCAACCAAAATTCCCACGTATTTGTAAGAATCTACAAACTCGATAGGAACACCATGAATGGATGAGATCGGAGGAAGAGTTGCTGGCACCGACTTTCTGTTTGAAAACAACATCTCTTCGGTTTTGTCGGCATTTACCACAAGTTTGAGATGGAATAAGTCTGACTGAATGATGTCAAATGCAGACTGTAGAAGCTGGAAAACCTTGGCAACTGTGTTAGCGCAGCAATAAACAACGTCATCGGTATAGAGATGCAAGAATGCGTCAGGAATGTTTTGACCTACATTATTTATATAGATTGTGAAAAAAGTGGGCCCTAAAACTGAGCCTTGTGGCACACCATTGGTGACCGTTAGGTAGCTAGATGAAGTACCATTATGTCGAACGCATTGCCTCCGATCTGAGAGCTAGTTATAATGTAGATTTTGGGTACCTATAGAACGTCTAGATTTTTAATCCTTGCTGAACTTTTCACGTATTACTTCTGCAGTCTGTTTTCCAGATTGCCACATTCATTGCATGGTTATAAAGAGCTGAGGGACTAAAATGACTCCAGCAGCATTCAGACTTCAGGAACCTCCTTCTCCTCCTGGGAATATTCCTCCAACCATGGTTCAGCCAGCAGTGAGGTATACTCTGCCTTCCATTTCCTTTGGATCTGGAAATGACATTACACTCAACTTAACCCTGCTGCAGTCAGCTGTGAAAAACAAACAGGAAGATTTGCTAATTGTTGTGCACAGTAACCAGGCAAACTGTTAGCCTTGCAAGCAGCTAAAGCACTTTTGGAGTCATTTTCTACTTTCAAACACTGTGACATGTTTCCTAATGGAGTAAAGCACCATACGTGTGACTGATTGTTCCAAATATATATATATATATATATATATATATATATATATATATATATATATATATATATATATATATATATATACATATATATATATATATATATATATATATTTAATGACTGATGGATCCATCAGTTGGTTAAAAAAAACAACATGTGTATCTAATTATCTTTATTTTGTCTGTAATACATAATCAAATAAGTAGTTTAACGCTGCCCACAAATTGTTTGCCACTGGTAATTTATTAGACTTTATATATTATAATTTTACAAAATCCATGACATAGCATGAAGGCTGATAACTTGTTGCACAAACATAACGAGTTCACAAATATTTTAAGGTCACCTTTGAGCTGAAATACTTGCAGTCTGATTCTGATCAGATATTTCCTATAATATGTTTTTAGCAGCAGAAGGTTGATGGAGAGTAGTCTGACATTATGGATGTTTTCACAGAGTTGAGAGTACGTCACCTTCTTTGAAAGTCGACATTCTCCGTGATGGCCTGAAACCACTCTGCTTCTCATAAAAAATGCTGTAAAAGCCCCTCGGTTAACCAGAAGAAATGAGACTATAATTTACCAGCAAAAACGTCGAAATACAAGCCTGCACTCAGACCGGTTTAATCTCTCGACACTCCTTTTTCTTTCCTTTTTGGTATTCAGGGGAGAGAACTTTCTGGAAACTTTAGATTTACAGGCCTTGGAACATCAGTCACAGTTCTTCCTTCAGCTCTCGGGGGTCTCTAAGTATAAATGTGTTGTTAAATTTACAGAAAAACTAATTGTGCTCTTTATGACCCCTCCACGTTCCCTGGCAGGTGTCTTCATGATGAATTTAAATGTTTGCAAAACCTCATTCAGCTCTCTGCAGGAAGATAAACAGTAAAGAGAGAAAACCTAATTCAGTTTCTCATGTTGCAAATGTTTTTGTTCATTTGTTTCTAATATGGTCTTTTACAACTGATCATAGGTTCCTAAAGGCACTATTCAGTCATGATCTGAAAAGACTTTAGTCTTTTCAAGGGGAATACTCCTTTTATTCAGACTCTCAAGGGTTCATTTTTGCTCCTGTTCCTGTTTTCTTTATGCAGCACATGCTGCCTTTGAGTTTAATAATCAGGCAGGACAATATTTCGTTTCACTGTTATGCTGATGACATCTAGATTTATTTTTCTTTTAAAACAGATGTCTTCTCCTCTCTAGCTTCTGTTTAGCTGGCTACATTATGTTAAAGACTGGAAAACACTGATTTTTTTCTACTGTAAATGGAAACAAGACTAGAATGATAGTATTTGGAAGTCATAACCTTTTAAGGTCTCTGAAAATCTTGGTCGTCTTGCTTCCCATCGCTTCATCTGTCTCTTAAGTTTTTCAGACCAGCTTTGATGTTACAACAAATTGGCAACTTTTAGCAGGTTTTAAAAGGTGTGACCACATCACTTTGGTTTGAGCAGGTTTACATATAGTTGTTTGTTCATTTTCTGGTGGATTTTTTAAGATTCTGCAACTTTCTTTTAAAGTTGTAAAGGGTTTGGCACCTAATACGAACTGAGGCTGGGTTTACACATGAACGATCCCTGGAAATGTTAATATTTCTCAAATGTTTGTGCAAATGTCACATGTTTACCCGATTTTGTTGTGCTCATTGAATTCGCTGTAGTTTCCCCATCGGATTTTTGCATTTCACCAACGTGGCACGTCAGTCTCAGGTATGAAAACAGTTGCGTCCAAAACAGTGAATACACGAACATTGGATAAAAGGATGAGGTTGGGTTGCTCCTACATGCTGAAGAAAGCGTGAACAAACAATATACCATCCATCATTGTTACTGTTCATCTACTCCCACAAGTGCAGAAAAACTGCAGAATTTTGCTGCTATTCTAGATGAATCATTTGCAGAAATGCTACAGTTTTACTCAAATTGTAGCAGCAGTGGATCATCCAGTCAGATGCTCTTAGGGTAGCCGATGTCAAAATGAAAATGCGAGGACCGGGTTTTTGTCGAGGCAGCCTCCAGACTAGCAGTACAGGGTCTTTAGTAAATCCTATATGAAATTATCCATGCTGCTGTATTCATTCATACCCATTTACTCACTACAGACTCATGTTCAGACTGCTGTTCAATGTACCATATTATTTGCATTATTAGTGTTTAGCATATATCTTAGATCTTTTAGTGTACCATTTAGCGTTCATTTAGCGTATGTCTTAGTGTAGCTATATTAGATTATTTTTATAATTTATATTTTTGCTATTTTGGGGTGTAGCTGGGACCTTGTGTCCACAATTTCCTTCCACCTCATGTACCACATGTGATGCAAATGACAATAAAGAAATTTGAACTTGAACTTGAAAACTCACAGTTCAGTCTGAGCCCTAGGTCTTTTAAGTTGTTTCGCTAGTCCTTGTATTTTATTGGATTTGCTTGTTTTTATGTTTTATTTTACTGTATTTAATCTATTGATGTTTTTTTTTTCTGGTTTAGTTTGAACCAACATGTAAAGTCACTTTTGTTTTTAAGTAAAACTGACATTGACATCCCTACTACTCCAACAAAAAACTGTACCAACAGCGAAAAGAGGCGCTGCAGTGCTTATGATATAGATGTAGTGTCATCTGCAAAAGAATGTAAAAAAAACAAATTTTCCCCAAGTTCTATCAGAGAATATAACAGGTGGATATGCAGACATCTACCAAAACCACATTCTACAGGGTAAGAGTGTAAAGTACGATCAGGTTTGATGTGGGAACTTGAGAGACGTGAATCCTTTTCAAAGACAGGTTTTGTGGGTTCAGAGCATCTTTTCCACTATTCTTTTTCTTTAAGGTCACATTTAATCTGCACAGTTATTTTCAGGCAATTTCATGCAGCTCTTTGCCTGAACCGAAGTGCTTCAGCGTACACCTACGCAGCATTCAAAACGTTCCTCGCTTCAAAAAAATAAATCAAATTCTACTCGCAACAACACTTGAGGAACATCGTTTTTTTTTTCTCTCTCTCTCTCCTATTTGGAGTCTGACATCAGGGAGATTACCTCAGTCTGTTTCTGGCAGCTGAAAATATCTAATGAATGAACACATGGCTCTGAGGGCTGTTAGGCCGTGGCATTATGCACACAGATTCACTCAGATGTTTGTGACGGAGATCTAAACTGAACAATGTGCCTGCCTGACTGTCACACACAAAACAACTGTTTAGAGGCAGAATTGTCCACCGTCCATGGTTTCTGAGTCTCTTTTGGACTTTTTAGTGTCTGCCCTTGTGTTTGTTGGGGTATTCCTATTTTTAGAGGGAACAGGTGTTGACAGCCTCTCTCCCTCTGAGGGGGAAGGAAAACGAAAGAGCTCTCTCTTCACCTCATCACAACTGCTGGGTGAAACTCAACACCGACATCGTCGACACGCAACAATGGATGCCAAGGCTCAACTGGACACAAGTTGAGATTTAGAAATCACACTGACACAAACCTTATCTTTCTGTGTGCTCACTCTGTGGGTTTATTTACAGAAACCCAAAAGGGACTACGGTAATCCGCCATATCTCTCCAGTTTTAGCTCCTCTCCATTGGCTCCCTGTCAAATTCAGGATAGAATTCAAAATCTTACTTCTAGCTACAAAGCCCTCAATAACCTAGCTCCATTTTATATTACAGATCTTATTGTCCCTAATTTTCCTAACAGTACTTTGCTCTCAGACTGCAGGCTTACTTGTGGTTCCTAGAGTTTCCAAAAGCAGAATGGGAGGAAGATATTTCAGGCTCCTCTCTTGTGGAACCAACTTCCAGTTTCTGTCCATGAGGCTGACACGTTGTCCAGTTTTAAGACTTATTGATAAATCCTATAATTAGTGTTGGCTTGTTATGCTGTCATAGGTTTAGACTACTTGAGGACAAATTGACCTAATTTCTTAAAATGAATTATTATAATTGAATAGTTTTCATTTGATACTATTTCTATCATATGTGATTCTTGACCTGCCATTGTGTATCTGTTCTTTCTTCCTGTTCCTCTCAAACCCAGCCGGTCGAAGCAGATGGCCGCTTGTCCTGAGCCTGGTCCTGCTAGAAGTTTCTTCCACATGAGGGAGTTTTTCCTTTCCACTGTCACCTTCACGCTTGCTCAAGATGAGAGTCTGTGATGACGTTAAACTCAAAGCAGTCTGCTCCTCAGATAAACAGTGTTAAATTATTATTTTTATGTATGAATATTTCTGTTCAGTGCCCTGAGATGACTTCTGCTGTGACTTGGTGTTATTTAAATGAACTGAATTGAAAATGGAACTAATTCACAAAGCATCGTGGCACAGACCGGACACTGTTCACTCCTTTCAGCTGTCTTTGTGTGAAGCTGTTGAGGGACACGTCAATGATGTCAAATAAATACTTCACATTTTAAAGAGTTTACCTCTTCAACTGCTTGTTTATTTACCAGATATTTAATTTGTTATACACAAAATGGCTGTCTGGGATTTACAAGCAACACATAACTATTTTGTTGAGAGGATAATTTTGTTTAATGGCTTATCTTAAACGCCCACAGAGTGCTGCAGATGAGCAACCCGTGGGCGTAAAAACCTGGTGATTAGTCGGCAGACCACTTTGGAGTACATCTCACACGACTGAGGCTGAACGGGCAGAGGGGTGTGTGTGTTTATGTGTGAACAAATCATTTGTGTGTGTAGGTAGGCGGCTGGAGAGGAGGAGGGGGGACGTTTGGACACGACAATGCACGTGAGCATGTCTGCGGATCTAAATGTGAACTTGCACGTGTTTTGGTTTGCATGTGCATCTGCTGAAGGAGGACATAGGACAATGGACGCCTGCTTCACCTGTCAAAGAGGACAAAAGACCCTCTTAGGTTGTGACATGTGCAGATCTGCTGCTGGCCTGCAGAGATAGCAGTCCTGCATGAGTGGGTGGACAGTCTGCACAGTCCTCCACGACCACCTTCCAGTTCCTCCCGGGCTGTGTGAGTTGTGCAGTAAATCCCTGAAGAAGTGTCTGAATGGGTCCTGTCCCTCTGACAGGTTGTAACAAAGACGGATGTCCAAATGTCGGTAAGACGGGATCCAAGTCAGCCAAGTCATGCATTCAATCATTAACTAAACTAGATCAATTGCATTTCCTGCAAAAATGCAATGTGAATGCTTATTGCAGAAGAACTTGCTGAAAAACAGCTGAAATTAGCTAAAAGAAACAAGCTGAAATATAGCTGAAATTGAAAAACAAGCTTAAATTAGCAGAAGAAAGCAGAAAGAGCACATATTTGCTGAAATAGGTTTAAATAAGAAGAAATTAGAAAATAACACACAAAAAAAACAGAGATTAGCTCAAACGAAAATCGAAATAAGCAAAAAAAAACAACTGAAAAGTAGCTGAAAAGGCGGAAAGAAGATTAAACTACCAGAAAAAAGCAGAATGAGCTGAAAAGACATTAAAAAAATGTGGAATTAGCTGACAATGCTAAATTTAGCATCAAAACAGCTAACGAGTAGCTGAAATTGAAGAAAATGTTGAAAATAGCAGAAAAATGCTAAAAGGAGCATAACAAGCTGAAATTAGTAGAAATACATACATTAGGCTGAAAGTAGCAGAAATGACCCTGAAAAGCTTGAATTAATCTGAAAACAGCTGAAATTAGTGAAATGCTAAAAGGCTAGCTGAAAAGTTAGAACAAGCTTAAATTAGCTGAAGAAAGCAGCAAAAACACATGATTGCCCAATTAGGCTGGAAAAAAAACAGAAATGAACACAAAACGTGGGAATTATCTGAAAAAGCTGAAATTAGCAAAGAAAAAACCTGCTGAAAAGCATAGATAAAAAACAGAAATAAGCTGAAATTACCAGAAAGAAGTGGAAAGAGCACCTTTTTGCTGAATTGGGCAGTAAAAAAGTTTAAATGAGTGCAAAAAAATGTGGGATTATCTAAAAAACCTTAAATTAGCATGAAAACAACTAAATAGTATAGCTGAAATAGTAGAAAAATCTGAAACTAGCAGAAATAAGCTGAAAGGAGTATAACAAGCTGAAATTAGCAGAAAGAAGTAAGAAGAAGCAGAAAAAAAATGGCATAGTTAGCTGAAAGAACCAGAAAGGAGCTCAAAACAGCTGAAAAAACAGCTGAAAATAGCTGAAAAAATGTTTAAATTTGCAGAAGGAAGCTGAGATAAGATAAACCGGAACAAAATGTGAAAGGAGCAGTAGAAGGTTGTGAACAGATCTTAAGATGTGAAGGATGTAAAATGAGCTCAATTCATTTTCTCTGAGAAAAAAAAAATGGCAGATAAAGCTAAATGTTTCAAAAAGCTTAAGTTGCACCAATACCAAAAGTCATAGCGCCCTTCTCATGAATGAGCTGAACGTTTTGATTTATTATTTGTTGAAATAGTTTGAAAACTGCAGGACGAGAATCGCGCCAAAAAATGTACGTAAGAAAAATGGATCACAATAGAGTGAATGCTTCATAAACATTCACACATAAGCTCTTCTGCCACTTTAAATCACAGTAAAGCCTCCTCGTGTTAAAAACATCATCAGTGTCTTTTCAGTGTGCTGACATCATGGACTGTCCCTGCACATTACATGCGTTTCACATCAAAATAAGCTGATTTTCATTTTCTTGAGACTGTGAAGGAGCCCCGTCTTGATGTAAATCAGTTGCTGTGTGGCAGGTTAGACATTAAAGCTTCCCCTGCGGTGCCAACTAATTGTTCCAGTGACTTTTCTGTTGGTGCAGCAGCTTCCACGTCAGTCAGACGGATAGAGTGGGAGTCGAGACGATTTCAGAATTATGGAAAAATTCAAAATGTTGCTCAACCTGTGGGCACGGAGCAAAAGAAAAGAACTGCAGCACGCGTTCAAGTTTAATCAAAAATGAAGCCTAAGGAGGACGCTTTCCACACACAGGTTTTCTTTTATTTAATTCGCCTTTTTCTTTTCGTTTCGTTTAGTGTGAATGCTGACTCGGCATTTATACAAAATAGCAACAAATATTTGACATTATTTTCTATTAAATGCACTGAATTATTCAAAAATATAATTTTAAAAGTATACTTCATTTGCTGTGTCTCCTTATGTTCTTTTTGACTCCCTGTGACCTTTTTTTTGTCTTTTCACGTCTCATTAAGAATCTTGTAACACGTCTTCATGCGTCCCATTTGTTATTCTGCATCCTTTTCACCTTTTTATGCATCGATTATGTGTCCTTTTAGTTTTTTTTATGCAAGCTATTTGTAATTTTATGTGTCCTAATGGTCTTTTTATGCATCCTTTTTATTTCTTATGGGTACATTTAGTCTTCTTATGTGTTTTTCCTTTGATGTCTCCATATGCTGCATAAGGAGACGTCAAAGGAGGCAATGGGCATCCTTTAGGTCTCCTTATGTTTTTTCTGATCTTTTCTTGGTTTTTCTGTTGGTCCTTTAGTCTAATTTTCTTCCACTTTATTTTTTCAGCTACCTTTGAACGTTCAGCTGTTATACTTTCAGAAAATGTCGTTCAGTCAAGCTGCAAAAGTTAATAATTCATTTATTTGTTGTTTCAATAAATGTGTTTTCTTCCCCAGAACTTTGTTTGCTGAACATCAGGTGAGGGAACTCTGCAGAGACATGTGAGCTCATTATAGAAACACATCCTGCAGCAAACGGGAGCTTCGGAGGCTGAACGAGCTCAATAATAAAATAAAATCAGGCGAGATGGCACAGATGCTGTTAGGATTCCTGCGTGCGGATCTTTAGTAATTCATACACTGTTACAGAAATCACAAGCACAAAGAGAAACGAGGAGCCCTCCGGTGCAACACTAACTTTACTGGAATCAAATCACAGCTTTATTACACTCTCATGTTGATGTTCGCTCACTTCCATTAGACTTCACTGGTTTTTCTTTAAGGAGCTGCCCGGCTTTGAGTCAAAACATTCATAAGAACAAGAAGCTACGGAGAGAGCTACAGTGCAAGTGTGAAATTTAGTTGGAAGTGTAACATGAGAGCAAACTAAACCCCTCAGGACGCAGTGGAGGCGCAAAATTTCACACATGATGTCCGTTTCATTGACAAACATAAGGCTCTATCACCCGCCACTAAAGTGCCTGCGCTGTTAGCGAAATATCTTGTGAACCACGAAACAAATTTGAAGAAAACACTCAGAGAATGTACATCTGAGTTCAAACGGGCTTTCAGATGGCAACAATTCAGCTACATTTAAAGAAAGTGAGCCAGAATTCGGTGTAGTAGTAGCCGAGAGTCATCCATACTCCAAGGATTAACCATCATGCAGGACCTTTTGCTTTAACCATTGGTATCAACCCTGTCCGTTAGCAAAATATGTCATGAACCTTTGGAGCGATTTGAGTAAAACTCTCAGGAAGTATTCACTGGATGTGCATCTGCAACTGATTAACTTTTAGTTTCACCCCAATCCAAGATGGCAGTTACAGCTAATGATTAGTGGGCAATACCAAATGGCTATAACTCAGTTGTTTTTAATAGGTGTTGAGCTCAAATTCCGTGTGGTGGTAGGTGAGAGTCATCCTCAACACATAGTCTGAGCGTTAACAGATCAAGAACTTGCTGTGGCGGATAGTGGGATTAAAACCATGTCCAGGTGAGGGGCGATATGCATTCCTTATAGAGATGCTAGGCCTTTAATTTCAACAAAAATGTGAAACCTTTAATGAGTCTGTCTTTCTGGTGCGTCTTCTCTCAGATCAGGCAACTTTTTGTTTAGTTTTAGTTTATGAAGTGGCCTCAGCTGTGCTCTCCAAGCTCGTCGCCATGCTGGGGGTCTGGATGCGCGCCCCTCCCCCGGGACCCTTCATTAGAGGTAAGAACGTGTCGCTTTGGCACGAGGAGCTGCTGATGGAGTGGTCCCAACCCCGCGCGCCGGAGCCGCGCACGTGTCCCCGGCGCTCCGGCGCGTCCTCCAGCTCGCCCTCGCCCGTGCGCAGCGCCATCAGCTCGATCTCGTGCTTGGCCGCGGTGTCCAGCACCTGCTGCTTGTTGTAGAACAGCACGAAGTTGTTGATGATGGGGTGGATGGGCAGCGCGATGGCGATGACCCCGCACAGGAAGCTGATGGCCGCGTTGCACCGACCTAAAGTGGTTTTGGGGTACACGTCCCCGTAGCCCACCGTGGTCATGGTGATCACCGCCCACCAGAACGACTGCGGGATGCTGGTGAACAGGGTGTCCGGGTGGTTCTGCTCCATGGTGTAGCCCAGCGCAGAGAAGAGGAACACCCCCACGCCCATGTACATGAGGAGCAGCCCGAGCTCCTTCAAGCTGCTCTTCAGAGCCGCCGTGAGGGTCTGGAGTCCCGAGGAGTGGCGCGCCAGCTTGAAAATGCGCGCAATGCGCATGATGCGTAAAGCCTGGATGGCCTGCTGCACGTTGGCCAGCTCCATGACTCCCGCGCCGAAGGAGGTGAGGACCAGCACCACGAAGAAGGGCATGATGGCCATGAAGTCGATGATGTTCATGAAGGACAACACGAACTTGACTTTGTTCGGGGAGGAGATGAGCCGGAGGAGGTACTCCACGGTGAACCAGCCGATGCACACCGTCTCGATGACCTCCAGGGTGGGGTGCTCCGCGAGGTTCCCCTCCGAGTCCTCCACCTGCAGGTCGGGGATGGTGCCCACGCACATCACCACAGACGAGATGAGGATGAAGATGAATGAAAGGATGGCGATGATGTGCGCGGGGAGCGAGGACTCCGGCTTCTCCATGAGCCTCCAGAGGGACACCTGGAAGCGCTGCCAGCCTCCTGCGTCCGGATCTCCTTCTCGGTCCACCAGGATGGCTCTCACCCGCTCAGCGATCTCCGCGAGCTCATCCTCCACCTCCTTCAGGTGGCTTTTACAGCACTCATCAAGAAAGTCCGAGCCGATTTTCCAGAAGTCCATCTCCTTCATGAAGCACATGGGGCAGATGCCTCTCTTCATGTGGATCTCTCCGTAATAATACAACTCGATCACGCACTTGAACGCTTCGGGGTCTCTGTCAAAATAAAACTCCCCGCTGTCCGGGTCATAGTCGTCACACAGGGAGGACATTTCCTCCAGAGACTTGGTGGAGCAGTCCACCAGCTCCGCCAGTCGAGTGTCCGGGAAGCGGGTGAGCATGTCCCCGTGCAGCACCTGCTTCACGCCGCCGATGTTCACCACGACCTCCGCCTCCTCGCTGGCCTCGGAGCCGTTGCAGTCCGCGTACCGGCTCCGCTGGATCCCCCACATCGCGCTTCTGACGCGCCCCAGACGCAGAAACAGCCCGAGAGAAACGTCAACAGAGACACGTGAACAGACGCGTCCAGCTGCCAGGAAACAGTCTAAGCTCCGAGCTCCGGTCGAAATAAATAAAAATAAAAATGTTTTCTCAGACGTGGCTGCGGCATGAAGTCCTGTTTGATGACAGAGAGCAGCGCGCCTGTGCGCTCTGAGAAAGTTGGCGAAGTGCCGCTGTCGTCAAGTTAACCGCATGAAGGAACACACTTCCGGTTAGAAGTTTCAAAATAAAACCCAGCAGCGCGCATTCACGCGTCAAGAAGGAAACAAACGTGAACAGATATGAAAGTGACACTTTCATATGGTCTTCTTTTCTTAAGACACCGTGAATAAACACGTACTGTATGACGTGTAAAACCACGCATTTAAAACAAGTAGAGCATAAAATGTTTACTAGCATATTTTTGAATGCATCCACTTGCTTTACGAGTTATATTTTGCTAACAATAAAGACAGTTAGTAGAAGTAGAAGTAAAATGTTTCACAAAAAAATCTTGCACAATCTGTCAGTGCTCATAATATGTGTTACCGTTGAGTCTCAGCTACTACCATGTGTGTATTTGAACCATGTGTGTATTTGAATGAATGCATGTCTTATGTATGTATATAGGCTACATGTACATATGCATATGTATATGTATGCTTACATGTGCACAGTATATATATATATATATATATATATATATACAGATTTAAATATATATATATATATATAT
>NC_056509.1:37874836-37905229 GCF_014905685.2 Nematolebias whitei
TATATATATATATATATGGATGGATATATATATATATGTTCAACATGTATTTAATAGGTAAGTCCAATTGAGCCAAGAGGACTCATTTACAAGAGAAACCTGAATTTTAACAAAGAGTGATGACAACAGTGGACAACAACAACAACAACAACAATAGACAATACACATTCACAATGGATGCATACATTTTTTAACAAATGAAAATAAATTGGTAATTAAAAGGATAATTAAAAGGAAAATTAGAAACAAAAAACAGCTATGGCAGCTATCTTAAATCAAGTTTACTCCAAAAATGTCATCATTTGTAGATATACATTCTGATTATTTCTTGTAGGTTTAATTAAAATATGTCCAGTGGTTCACGAGATATTTTACTAACAGACACAAGGCAGTCAATGAGACTAACCTGGATAAATAAAGGCTAAATAAATAAAATAAAAAGGCAGTCATGGTCAAAACATTATTACCCACCTCTTGCCCTTTAGAAACATGTGATGCCAGTCTAGAGAATAAATCATGTTTTTCAGGTTTTTATGTTTATTAAATGTTTAAAATAGACACTATTTTCAATATCCTGCATCCCAATGACCCCTCACTACTGTTATGGATTTAAGTAACTTCACAAGCAAATGCAACTTTATTTAAAAATTTATTTTTCATCAAAAATTTCACTAAACTTTTATAGATGTGGACATGGGATAAAATAGCATCAAACTGTGTGGAGTTACCTTGCTACAACTAACAGCTAATAGATCTAATTAGCTATTGTCTCAAAATGCTAATAACCATTGAATAACGGAACAGGAAGTAAAGATTGTTTTGTCCTTTATTTTTTAAGGCTATCTCTTTACTTCCGGTTTCCACCTCAGCGGGATGTTTGGTCTGTGGAGGCGGCGCTCATGAAACGTGAAGGCGGCCAAACAACATGTAGATAACCTGTCACTGTCAGTAAAAATCAGGAGGAAATTATCCACCATTTATTTTGAATCCATCGTCAACATCAACGTTAAAATCTGACAAACACTCTGAGGCTTTTAATATGAAAGAGGCTCAGATTCAATTTGTGGGAACGTGAATTTGGTGTCAAGACATTGGATTTTAAATGTTTTATTTGATAAACCTGGATTTCATATAAGTTTAACATTTATGTATGAAAGTGAGCAATTTGTTATATATACGTCTATGTTTTGATATATTAGAAAAAAAATCACTTTAAACAATTTTGTAAAGTTACAAAAATTATAACGTCTTGAGCGCTTAGTGTATAAAAATACATGCTGTACTTTGTCTCCATCTAGTGGTCAAGTTTTTTATTGCACTACAACTCTCATGGTTTCAAGTTTTCAGCAGTTAGGACAAAAATGCATTTTATTTTAAGACAAAGTAATACTAATGTGGGTTTCTTTTTTAAAAATAAAAAAGGCTGACATCTTTCAGCTTATAACTTTCTTTATTGGATCTTTTTCATTGTATTGCTAAACTTTCCTGCAGTATATTTCTTTATTGGTACTATACTATATATAAAAAAAAAAACAGTTGTTGGTCTTTCCATTGATTTATTGTTAGGATTCCACTGTTGGTATTTAAGTCTCTAAATCATTTATGTCTTACTCAAGGCCCAGGGGACAAATGTGGCCCTTGTTGACATCTTATCTGGCCCCCAAAATGTTATTTTAAAAGTAAAATACTTTTTTCACTTGAATACTTTCAGTAATATTTGATTCTGATGTCAAAAGTGCAACAGAGAACATCAAATGAGACCAATCAAACTCTTTCTGAGGAACCTGCAACCCCCCCAAAAAATATGTTCTAACTTAAATTAATGGAAATTCTGAAACTGGCCCTTAGTTTGAAAAAGGTTTGAATTTTTGGCCCCCTTTTTAGGGGAAACTTTGTATTTGAAATGTGCCAAGATTCACCAAAATAAATAAATTAATTAAGTGCTCATCTCCAGTTTTATCATCCCATGTTTTGGTAACTTCCTGGGTGAGACATCTCCTCAGGAACAAATTACTTTCCACCTGTTTTATTATCACTCATTATACATTTGTGCTTCACTATTTTTATAGAGTTTGTGATTTTTTTTAAGGGAACCTACAGATGTTTTCAACGGGCTCTGGTAATTAAACTGATATTCACATATTGTGAATGATGCAAACTGTGTATTTGTTTTAAAGAGAGAGAGAGAAAAAACATTTGTCAAGACATGATGAGAATTGAATAAAAACAAAAAACCCCACTTCAAACACTTCAAAATAATATTCTTCATCAAATTAGCTGCTAAATATTTGCTTTTGTTTTCTAAATCGTTGTGCTATCAGATATATTTGGTTAAAATAAGTTATATTTGATGATAACCGGGTTGCAATAAATGTGTTTTGTGTTTGTACTTTATTGAATATAGATTTGTTATTAAGGCACAATCATTTAAGTTCATCTTCCACCAATGAATGATATATTTTCGAGTCACTTTTCTGCTTTCCTGTACAAACCATCATAAAATCATTAGAATGACATCTTACACGCCTTTTTCATACAGTTTAATGTGTTGCTTCCATTTTTCCCGTCAACTCTCAACACATATCTGCGGAACTACACGGCGCACGCCGATTGGTTACATCTCAGCGTCGCCGGGAGACAGCCAATCAGAAACCTCGGCGTCGACAGCAGCGGACCAATCAGCGCGGGCCACGGTGAGACTTCTTTTTCTCCAGTGTAGTTTTGTGGGCGACGCAGCAGCAGCCGCGGTTCAAATCTGCAGGTGTTGTTTGTACTCAGGAGGCGACGAGGGAGAAGTTAAAATATGGGACCGCTTTTACTCGGTGAGTTAGTCCTGAAAGTGTTTTCTACATACATTTAATAATTATTTAGAACGAGGTTATAGCGCGTGTATGTTTGCGTGCTTTTGTAGCTAGCTTGAATGGCTAAGTTTTGGTGCAACAAGGACAGGCCTCCATTATGATGATTTAAATGAATTAATAAACGTTTGTTTAGCTTATTACTTTCTAGATCAACGTAAATGCGTATTAGTAAACTGTAGCTGCCTTCTTTGTGGTTAATGTACTACTTTAATTGGATGTAGTCATGTTTTGCAGAGAAACTCACTTTAAGATGTCTTTTTCCAGGAGTGCTGGGCTGCTCTCTGCTCCTGTCTGTTCAAGCCATGTATTCATCCAGTGATGATGTTATTGAGCTCACACCATCCAACTTCAACAGGGAGGTGATCCAGAGTGACACTCTGTGGCTGGTTGAGTTTTATGCTCCATGGTGAGTCCATATCAAGGACATTATTGTATATTCAGTGGATATCCAGAACAGTTCATTCAAATTATTTAAGGCACTTGTCTGGAGGTTGATGTGTTTAAATATCTCATGAATCAGTGGGTGTATTTTACTGAAACACTCATTGGACTATTGGTGGTCACCACAATCAACTTCAGCCAACAGAAAACTGACTCTAGCTCAGTTCATCTTACAGATGCGGAGCAAAAATTGGTGTAGTAGTAGCTGAGACTTACTGTGAGCTCTAACAGATCACACGAGAAGTTATAACTGTCTTCCTTATCACATGATGATTTTTAGTTTAAAACTCTAATAGCGTCAGGTGATGTGTGTTTCTCAAGGAATTGTAGGCTTTGATTACGACACTAAAGAGTTACATTTGTTCTTCAATGATCATAAAATCTCGATTGCTTCACATTGCCTTAGATTTCCTAAAGGCTTAAAATAAACCAAATAAAACTGGATTGCAGCCATATACAGACTTACTGTTTTGTCATTAGATATTGTAAGTTTGGCTTAATACTCGCTTTTTGCATCTTTTTCTTGTTTGTGTCATCTTGCAGGTGCGGTCACTGTCAAAGTCTAGCTCCGGAGTGGAAGAAAGCAGCCACGGCCCTCAAGGTAAACAGAACACGTGAGATCACTACGGTTGTCTCTATACACACACAGTATATTGGTGGTTATTAATTAATAGTAATAAATGTTGCATGCTTGGAAAACTTGAAATTGGTCAAATTCATCTTTAACCTAAAGATGACCCACACTGGAACGCTCACTTTTTTTTGCCACAGCATGATGATGGTCAAAGAAAATGTCCGTACTTTCCGCCGGATAAGTCGCATCAGTCCAAGAATGTCTAATAAAGTGGAAAAAACATAAATATGTCACTTTGGCGTTTAAGTCGCATCTATTATGCGTCACCGCTGACCACCTGGAAACGTGGGCCGGTGTTGTCACAAATCAATTGGCTGCCACAGGAGCATGCACGGGAGAACTTTCACAAGAATTTAACAAGATTAACACCTAAAAACAATTATCTGTTTGCTCGACATTATAGCAAAGGTGTGTCTCAGTTGAACTTTTAAATACTAAATGCACTTTAATGGTCAAATCAGCTGCATTTCATCTGGGCGGCGAAATGCAGCTGATTTGACGTTTGCTCCAGGAGTTCCGGAGTGAGACGAAAAATGAGAAACGTCTTGCCATATGCGTCGAGGGCCCTCTAGTGGCTGAAAATGGTAGCGTTCAATATTTTCCATGTCAGAATGAATGAAATCGTCAAATCTCAGCCAAAAATTGGGTTATAAATATGGAGAACAAACATAAATAAGTCACTTTGTTGTATAAGTCGCAGGGCATGCTAGTTTATGCAAAAAGGTGCAACTTATACAGCGAAAAGTACGGTAGTCACTGGTGCTGCTGGATTATGAGCAGCATTTAGTGTATATTTGATGAAAAGACGAGCAGCTGTCAGTCTCTAAACAAAGCAGTGTATCAAAACATTTTTTATTAACTGATTATTTAGTTGTTTTTTAAATTGACTTTTAAAGCACAATGTGATACCCGTCGCCAAGTAACCTCACAGTTTACGTGTCCTGGTTCTTACTGGGATCTTGTGAAATGTAAGAAGGATGCTTTAACCATGAGATGCTTAACCGTTTTTCCCCGTAGAAATGGTCACACGATACTGAAATCAAAGTTAGATTGTCAACTTAACAGAGTTGTATAACAACTGGGGGGGGGGGGGGGGGACTTGGTTTTGTAACTACAAAGTGGTAAAACCAGTATGGACAGTTTAATTTTGAGGCACAGATAATTTCATAGTAAGGCTGATGGTACAAATAAAACTGAACCTCGTTTGTTCAGTGCACTTTTCTTCCCTTGATGATTTTTCACATGAAGCAGTTTGTGTGAACACATCCTAAAAAAAACCACTTGGAATGTCCTCATTTGACCTTCAGACGGCAAAAAGCGATTTTTTTGTTAGAAGTCGTGTGTTGATTTTAACATTAATTGCTGTGAATCTTTGTGTTCGTGTCCATTTGTTCAGGGTATCGTCAAGGTCGGCGCTGTCGATGCTGACCAGCACAAGTCACTGGGAGGACAGTACGGCGTCAGGGGCTTCCCCACCATCAAGGTGTTTGGAGCCAACAAAAACAAACCGGAGGAGTACCAAGGTATGGACAGCAGTGCAGATGGTTTTATTTAAAATGTTCTTTTATTGTGTAATCTTCACTTTCTTTAAAAAGTTCTCACCGGTACATTTTCATGTTTTATTTGAATTATATTTGTGGGGAAATGCTCCTTTTAAACAACTCGGTTGCTTTAAAACCTTTGGGCTCTCTGACAGACTTGGAGTGTCAAATAAACTTTTTTAGAGTTGAGTTTGTATTAAGGTGTAAATATTTTTTAACTGCTGAACATCTGAGCTCTTTGTTCTCGGCTGCAGGGGGACGCAGCAGCCAGGCGATTGTGGACGGAGCAATGAATTCTCTGCGCAGCCTCGTGAAGGAGAGACTGAGCGGCAAGTCTGGTGGTTCTGGCTACAGCAAGCAGGTAGAGGGAGGAATCGGTTTCATTTTTCTAAGTAGCTTAAAATGGAAATGAGTGAACGCCGTTTTTCAAAATAAAACGACCACCTTCCAGCAGAGTGGAGGAGGAGATGGCAGCAAGAAAGATGTGGTCGAGCTCACAGACGACAACTTCGATAAGACTGTGCTGGACAGCGACGACGTGTGGCTGGTGGAGTTTTTTGCTCCCTGGTGTGGACACTGCAAGAAGTGAGTCAGAAATAAGAGAACCTCATTCAGCAAATCGTGAACGTTTCATTCTGCAGTCACATTGAGATTTCTGCTGCCACTCCTAGAAATCCAAGCTTTCCAAGAGCTGCTTAGCTTTTCTCAAAAGTTATTTTGTTTGTTTTTAGGGCTGCACAATATAACGTGAATTTACTGCAAATTATTCTAAACAATCGCAGGAAAAACTGCATGCAGAAAATTAAAAATTGTTAATTACATGGATCCTCACTGCTTTAACAGCCAGAGCATAGTGTGGTGAACGTTTCATGACCGAACAAGTTGAATTGCTGCAGTGTTGAACAATAATACTGCAATGACATGTTTAATATTAGGCAGTTCTTTATGTTTTAATTTATTTTAACAAAACTGGAATGGTTTGTTGCTTTAAAAAACACTGGCCCAGTAATTCTGGATGGTCCACAAAGCTCAACCTCCATTCAAGTGTAATCCAAATTAAAACTAGTAATTTAAATGTAAATCATTTGAATTCAGTTCTTGCTTGCTTCACATTTGAAAATAACATTTATGCATTTAAAACCAGCTAGACCTTATTTCTAGAAGATACATCTGAAGTTCTTTTGGCTCCTGTTGCTTTTTTTTTTTTTTGTTATGCTTAAAAAAAAAACTTAGCTAGCCTCATTTTAAAATAAATGTAGTTTAAAGTTTGGATCGGAACGCCATCCAGTAGGGATACACGATATTGGCATGGTATCGGGATCGGCCAATATGGGACATTCCATCAAAATAACTCACCGATATAAAAGGTGCTGTTTTTTTTTAAAATATATTTATTTAGTGTTACATCATTTTCAGCCTTTGTGGCATCTGCATTTGGTAGCAGGCCAAACTGACAGACCATGTAGAATAATGTTGTATTTTAATTCCACAGCAGAGGAAGCTGTGTCTCTAATTAGGTCTAGGTTAAAAAATATCTGTATTTATATCGGTTATCTGCCAAATAAGTTTTAACATATCGGATAACGGCCAAAAATCCAATATGCATCCCTACCTACTATCCAGTTTCGATTGGACAAAGTTCCACAGTTGGGAAGTAAAACATCCTCAACTACAGTTTGGGTTCAGCTGCTTTTGTTTGTTTTTTAAATTTTATTTTGGGATTTGCCATGCTTTTGATGAATGAGAATCTGCACGAGCAATCTCCTGTTTTTGAATCACTGTAAATCACTGTTCTGTGAAATAATCATCAAAGTTTTTACTACTGCTCTCGTCTTTCCTGCCCAGCCTGGAGCCTGAGTGGACAGCTGCAGCCACAGCTGTCAAGGAGCAGACCAAGGGCAGAGTTCGCCTCGGCGCTGTCGACGCTACCGTACATCAGGTCATATCCAGCCGCTATGGGGTGAGTGGAAAAATATGCACTTAAGGTCGGACACACAAATTGCAAACAGGAATTTCTTGTTTGCGTACTCGTAGAACAGAGAAGCAGACGGGATAAAGACTTTTGAGAATGAGCTAAATCAAAGCACAGCTAACATAAGTGCCTTTTTGAATGGTTAACTTTTTAAATGTTCTACTTAAAGACATCACGCTCTACTGAGAAGTTTTTAATTTGACTTGGATTAGCAAATAGCTACTCTTATTTTATAGCTTTATGTGCTCAACTATGAATTTGAATATGATCTATAAATATGAACTAACTGAGTTTTGTCAAAGGATTCTGTAAGTCTTCCTTTCTCTACGGGACAAGAGAGCTGTGAAAATGTTCCCACTTAAACTTGAACAAACGTTTCCAAGTATATATTACCTGAAGTGTAAATAATTAACCAACTAAACCGTTCGAGTTTAATAAAACCATTTTCAAGCATGAAGTAGTTTATAAATAAATCGGGTCGTCTTTGCCTGAATAAAATCCAACTTTTAAAGGTATAAATTCAAATGTTTACTTTGCTTTTAGTCTTCACGTCTGTAGATGCTGTAACAGGAATAAAAGGGAAGTGTTTGTTTGTTTTTTAGGTCCGTGGATTTCCCACGATCAAAATTTTCCGCAAAGGGGAGGAGCCAGAGGACTACCAAGGAGGCCGCACTCGTGGCGACATCATCGAAAGAGCGATGGATCTGTTTTCTGACAACGCTCCCGCTCCTGAGCTGGTGGAGGTCAGTGTGAATGTTTGTTTGCTGGTGTCGCATCAAAAGTTTTGAGCTATTTGTAAGTTGTTGGTGAACACAAAAACTAATCTATCCAGACAGGTAGATGTTCTATTCAGAGCTTTTGGTCGATTTGTTTTATTTATTATTGATTGATCGTTTCTCTCAGATTCTGGGTGACGACCTGCTGAAGAAGACTTGTGATGACAGTCAGCTGTGTATAATTGCTGTCCTGCCTCACATCCTGGATACAGGTGAGACCAACACAGATCTGTACATGCTGTATTTTAAACCTTTACATGGACGGGTCTAACAGAAAGTTTTATTTTTATTTATTTTTTCAAACCACCTGTTAGTGGGGAGGATCTCATTGCAGGTCATGCACAGCAGATTTGTCACTTTAGAATAAGAACGTCATCGTTTACTGTGATTTTTCATCCAGTCTGAACTGTAAACATAACCCTTAAGGCCCTGTCACTAATGTTTTTGAGAACTTATGTTGACTGATGTAAATTTTGTCCAACATGCGAGCCTAAAAACTGGAAGCTGTTTTTAGACTGATGCATACCGCATTGGTAACAAGTGGAATAAATATATAACATATAAACTGTACAGGGCATTAAAAAGCATTAAAAGTTATATGGATTTAGTCATATTTAAGTCCTCAAATGGCATTAAAAAGCATTAAATTTGAATCTCGGTGGCATCTTTCATTTGTTTTCAAGAAAAACGAGGAGCGATTTGGAAACCGCTCAGCCGAACTCTTAATAACCCGGCCAGAACATTTGACCGATTTATTACGGATGATGACGCGCAGCAACTTTGTATTGAGTTTAAAACATTAGTTAACTGCAACAAAAAGAACTGATAAACTACAGAGCTTTGTGAGGGCCATGTCGGGGGGGGACAACACATTATTGCCAAATACACTTGTGCAAATGTATCGATTTACCACTGACTGTAGAGGAGGGGTGCAAACACTCCACTCGTGAAATTAGTTTCTCCTACGATTACACAAGCAGGGTGCCCCGCCCTGTCAACAGAACAGAGCACCCTGCCTACTGAACTGTGCCCCCCCCAATCGTTAACTGCCAGCACTGACGTAGTGCTAAGCTAGTGGGGCACAATACATACGCACTAGCTAAAAAACTACAGGTAGCGCTTCGTCTCCCTCAAGCTGAGCCGTCTCCGTCGACACAAACAGCGGGCAACACAGACATGACTTTGTCTCCATGTCACAGCATTTGTCAAGTGGGATCCCCCCCCCCCCCTTCCCCCTCCCCATCGAGGTTTAACAACTTGCAGTTAAAGGAAATGTGTAGACACTTCTAGATGGGGAACGATGATCACCTGTGGCTGACGTGGTTGTTGTCAAATTCACATACTCGTCTGAATCGTCTGTACTGAACCGTCGTATTGCAAAATATGTAACATTGCGCCCCTACAAAATAAATTAGGCCAAATAAAAACAAACACATTTGTGTAATACATTTTAAATGGTGATCTTGAACAAAAATGAATCTTATTTTATTTTTTACGAGTTAATCAATTTTTCATAAATGCTTTGTTGGATCTTAACGCGCGCACCATCTTTCAACAGGTGCAGCTGGTAGGAACGGTTACTTGGAAGTGATGAAGACGTTGGCTGAGAAGTATAAGAAGAAAATGTGGGGGTAAGGACTCAGGCCAAGTTCTTAATTCCTGCTGTATTTAAATTGTAGTTCTCTGAGGGTTGGCTCTTTCTCCCATCAGCTGGCTCTGGACTGAGGCAGGGGCTCAGATGGACCTGGAGTCCTCTCTGGGTATTGGTGGATTTGGGTACCCCGCCATGGCTGCCATCAACGTACGCAAGATGAAGTTTGCGCTTCTCAGGGGCTCGTTCAGTGAAACGGGCATTCATGAGTTCCTCAGGTAGGGGGCGCACTTTGCCTGCTGTTTGGTGCGGAGGCTTCAAAGCCTAAATGTGAGTTAAGGGCTGGAAATAAGTTCCTGATGATTTCAGGGAGCTTTCTGTGGGCCGGGGCTCGACTGCTACACTGGGAGGCGGCGTCATGCCCAAGATTTATTCTGTCGAACCCTGGGATGGCAAAGATGGAGAAGTGAGTCTCATGCTCAGAAAAGCCTGTAGGGTCATTCCTGTCAGTGCTTTTTAAAAACATCCTGTTTCTTTGTCACCCCCAGCTTCCTGTGGAGGAGGATTATGACCTCAGTGACGTAGACCTGGATGACGACTTTGGGAAGAATGAGTTGTGAGTCCAAACTGTTGAGGATCTGTCTGGTCCAGTGTGTCCCCGCCTCCCCTCCCCTGTGGATAAACAGGAGGCCGTCGCCCAGTTACTGAAATACTCCAGAAAAGACAAATGAGACATCTGCAGTTTTTCTACATCATCAAACTGTCACACAGGGACAGGAGGGAGGGGGAGCGTGTGCCTGCGTCTCTGGGATGAATTTGTTTTCACAAACCTGCTGAACGTTAGAGCAGCTGCATATTTATGAAGCTGCCACCAGCCGAGGGGAGGAGGCTCTGAATGTCACGTCAAGTCTTTCCAAGGCATTGTTCCTTCTCGTCTTGAAGCACCTATTTTAAGATGTGGACTTGTGAAAATAACACTTCAGCTTGATGAGACTAAACTTGATTACCTTAACAAAAAAAAACAAAAAAAAGGCGTACATCAAATATTTTGTTGGATTTGCGTCGTGTCCGTTCACGACAATGGGACTTTGCGGGACGTCTTGTGTAGATTTTTCTTACACGACTTTATTTCAATTGTGTGAAAACAAAATGCATTTTTTGTTACAAAAATAAAAATAATAAAAACAATTGTGGTTTCCTTATTCACATAATCACAATATCTAATAAAACACATCTAACTGAGCAGGGAGCACATGCAATATCAAAAAAATAAAGAGCTTAATAAAAAAGACTTAAGCTCCTGATAAAACAATTAGCCACAATTCAACCATTAAGTTGAAACAAAGTAATTAGTTTCCTCTTGTAACATATTAGTAACCCTAATACTTGTAAGCTTATAATCCAGCCAGTATGAACATACAATATGGCACTTCACTTACAGGAAACAGCTGAAGTGAAAAACTGTTTTGGAAAGGCTCAATAAGAAATGAAATGGAACAGCTCATCAAAGTCCAGACAGAAAAAACACACTGGTATGAAATTTACATCGGTGTAAACGGGAGTGTTGGAACAGCTGGATTTACGATGGTGTGCTCATGATGCGGAGTGTGTTTCTGTTTGTTTTTAAAACTGACGAGGGCCTTCCTGGTCCGACTGCAGCAGTCTGACGATGGACGGGTCGCTCTTGGCACCTTTAATGAACTCCTCCAAAGACAATCTACCTGTGGAGCAGAAACCAGGAACTTGTTTTCAGCAGGAACTCATCAAGGAGTGACTTATGCAACAACCGCCCAGGAAGGGCTTCTGATGCTCGGTTCATGTTGGGGTTTGTGTAACAGACACACAGTACCTGCAATGTATGCAACATCTAAAAACTATAAAAATCAAAAACGTTCCCGTTGATGTTGTTGGACATTTTTATGTAACCTCGCTAGTTTTTATGCAGTTTCAAAATGAACGTTAACATCAAAATCATACAGAAAGCAGATAAAAATGATTTCAATGTATTTCTAGTCAGGTAGGGTATTTTCTATTGGCTAAAGTTTTGCAACATTAATGCAATGCATTTAAGAACTAATTTCCAAATTAGTCCATGTATTTATCTTTTCTAGGTCTGACAGTTGTAATTCTTTATCACGATGTCCAAAAACTCCCTAAAAAGTTCTCAGTTGACCCAAAAATCTGCTGCCAGGGATCATATTTCTGCAGTTTTACCTTCTTTCTATTGGCTTGTATAAAATAAAATTAAATATAAAATCTTCTAACCTACAAAGCCCTCAACAAACTAGATCCATCTTAAGTTTGTATATTACAGATGTTATTGTCCCATATTTTCCAGAGCATTTCACTCTCAAGACTGCAGGTTTACGTGTGGTTTCTAGAGTTTGTACAAGTAGAAAGGGAGGCAGATCTTTCAGTTATCAGGCTCCTCTCTTGTGGAACCAACTTCCAGTTTCTGTCTGTGAGACTGACACATTGTCTACTTTTACGATTAGGCTTACATCTTTCCTTCTTGATAAATCCTATAGGGTCGGCTTGGGTTTCCTGTTGTAGGACATGTGACCACATTTCCTCACTCTGCAGCAGCCTTTACTCTCTGGTCCATGTTTGTACGTTTAATTATTGCTGCCATTAGCCTGTTTTTCTTCCCATAGAAACCATACCTGGTCCAATCTTTCTGTGTCTGGTCTATAAATCTCAAGTCAAGTCAAACACATTTAAACTAAATGATCTTGTGAAAGAAGAAAACATCATTACCAAGTAAACTGTAACACACAGCTTTACTAAGCATTCGTTTTATAAACCTGTTGATTTTGAACTACTGGAACCATTTTAGGCTGCTGCTTGTGAAGATTCAACACAATCTGCTTCCTTAGATATACAACTTTTACTATTTGTTTTTGAATGTATGTGAATGTCTTTGTATAGTGCCCTGAGACAACTTCTGTTGTGACTTGGTGCTATACATGTACAGTATAAATAAACTGAACTGAATTGCTTAAATGTTCAAAATTACAAAACAAATATGGTTGAATAGGGTTTTTGTTTTGTGTTGTTAGCACCTTAAGAACGGCTGAGTGAACAAGTGGGTCACTGACTGACATCACAGGCCCTGAAAGACTGAATCAAGGTGTGGGGGCCTGCTGAGCGGTCTGGTCAGTGAGATGTACTGTCTCATACCACCTGATGCTTTTAGAGAATATCTATTATAAGATAAAATATACATTCATAAAAACACACATATGCTACACAAAACATCAATATCACACTAGTCTTACCATCATTGTCAATGTCCATCTGTCTGAAGATCTTATCTGTCCTTTTCTCAGGTGTGGATTCATCCTCTGGCATCTTCATTACTGACGACACCATCTTGTAAATTGCCTTTAAGAGAGGTGATAATGATTACTGCCGTGCACATTATTCTTGTCTGCACAGTCAGCTGCTTTCTGGCAGAAGGATAGACATTAACCGGTTTCTTTAGACATATGCCTTCCATGTATTGTCTTGATGCTCTGAGGAATGATGGTGCTCAGCTCCGTCTTGCTGTAAGTTGCCCTCACACGTGTATTAGGGACACACCTCCATGGGTATTTATGTGGAGGTTTCACAGAATGGGCTCTATGAAATCAAACGTGTGCTAACACAGGGTTCCCAGTGACTCTGGAAATCAGGGACAACCTGGAAAATGACTTTCACCTTTTCCAGACAGGAAAAACTCAGGAAATTTGAGAAAACCTTTAAAAAAATCAGGGAAAACTCAGGGAATCTGAACACTTCTTCTGCTGATTAAAAGATGATGCTCCTGAGATTTTGGTGTGTGCATGTATTAATGCTTGTATTCTAGTATTGACTCCTTGTTCTGCTTCTACAGTGTATGTAGTACATGTACCCTTACTGATTGGCTGTGGTAGCTTTTTAGTATCTGATGCTATACAATGTAAGTAACAATTACAAATGATTTCTGTACTGTAGGCCAGTGTACGACTCTAGATCTGAGTGTTTTGTGTGACTGAAATGTCTCCTAGAATTTCAGGATTTACTCAGGAAAAAATCAGGGAATTTTGTTTTCATGAAATGCTGAGTTTGTTTCCACTTTCATTTTGGATCAGCAAACACACCGGACTGAGCCAGCACTGATACGGCCCCGCAGCCTGCTCAGCTCGTCTCACTGGAAGAGTAAACACGACGCTGGTGATAAAACCAGCAAAGAGTAAAACTACCAAATAAATTCACATCTGAACATTTCTACCAGCCTTAAAATCATTCTTAATCTGTAACTAAATGTATACTGTATACTATATATATTCTGATTAACAGTGAGGACGTTAATCAGTAACTTTTATATTAGTTATAATAAACAAAAACACAAAACAATTACAGACTTTGGTTGTGTGATGTAATTGGTCTCCAATGTTTTTATTTGGTGTAACTGATAGGGAAAGCCTAGAGTTTTGTTAATGTGTAGGACTAAAGGAAAACAGAAACATTTTTTAACATCAATAAACACAATTTTTTTTTTTTTTTAACGATTGTGAAAAAAAAGAAGAAAATAAATTAGTTTCAGAAAATAATATTTGAATTAGATGCCAGCAAAACACGCCAAAAAAGTTATGGAAACAGCTACCGGTACATAAAACTTCCAATATATTCATTGAAATTTTATTTACTTTATTAGTTAACATCCAAGTGCATTAATTTGTGAAGTTTTGTTGCAATAACTTGTTCATTCTTGCTGAATTTAAATTTGTTTTAGCCACTCAACAGTTTGTGATAATTGTCTTGTTTTAATTAACAATGTGATATCTAGAGATGATAAAGGTGCTAGCTCCCCTAAACATTTTCCTTTTAATCTTTAATTTCAGGGTTTGCAGATTTCAGAAACACTTAATAGTTTTCCAAACCTCATTTTCTTTTTTCCAAACTAATCCAGACAGAAATGACCAAAATCACATTCTCTACTTGTCCATACTGTGAAGGAACTTTGCAGTTTATAGTGCAAGTTATGGAGAATGTATTGAGTTGTAAAATGATTTTTCACTTTTTTTTTACACCATTAAACATTATTATCGTGTATCAGCTGGAATCTCAGGTCTACATGTACAACAAACACCGTCAAAGTGTCATATGATCTGAATAAATAAATAAAGACAACATGTATTTACTGTATAAACAGATTACTGTATTTTATGCCATTTTGTTTAATTTATATGACTGTGTATATAGATTTAATGCCATATTTGTTATATTAACTGTACTTTTTCCTTTTTATTGTCTGTGTAATCTTACTGATTTATTATATAAATTACCCCTGCAGAGGATCATAAAAGTGTTATCTAATCTTATCATGTCTCATGTCGTCTCATTTTATCTCTAGATGGGAGCAGAAGCATATTTTAAAGCAGTAAGTCCTGACCTGAACGATCTCCAGCATCTCCGCCCGGCTGATGTAACCGTTCCCATCCAGGTCATACATGCTGAAGGCCCAGCGTAGTTTCTGCTCCAGCCCGCCGCGCGACGTCACGCTCAGCGCTATGATGAACTCCCTGAAGTCAATGGTGGCGTCGCCGTTAGTGTCAAATGTGCGAAAGACGTGCTCGGCGAACTTTGAGGCATCTCCGTAGGGGAAGAAGTTGGCGTAGATCTTCTTGAACTCCTCCACGGTCAGGTGGCCGGTGGGACAGTCCTTCAGGAAGCCGCGGTACCACTCCTGCAGCTCGTGGTCGGTGAACTCGGTGTTCTCTCGCAGGTCGTTCAGGACCTCTGGCCGCAGCTTGCTGTTCTGCTTCCCCATGGCGCGGGTGGCGGATAGCTAGGCTGCTGTCTCACTTTCCCACTCTCCCCACACCTTTGCTCTCCACGCCAAAGGCTGCTCGGCTTCCTGAACTCCTGCAGGGGAACAACACACATTAATATCCTTGTGTGAATTTCATAAATGATTCATGGGCTCAATTATCCCTCTCAGTTTTTAGCAACAATTCATTTAAACATACTGAAGTTTGTATGTATTTATTTCCAAGCTGAGGGAGAAAGTCACAATAGATGAGTTGTTCATGGACTGTAAAAGACAAAGACTTCAGCTCTGATGTCGTCAGGAAATTCAGATTGTGTGATGGTGGTGGTAGTGTGTGTGTGTGTGTGGGGGGGGGGGGGGGGGGGGGGGGTTGGGGGGGGGTAGGGGGGGGGGGGGGGGGGGGGGGGGGGGGGTCTTGTTTCCGTGGATACAGTATTAACCCTCCGGCTCAGTGATAATTCAACAAGCCTGCCCTGCTTGGCAAAAGGACATGTACCCCGGGGCCTCGTAATTCTTAATAAAGCAACTTTCCAAAAGGTCAGCCTGATGCTGACTGCTGTTACTGGGAGGGACAGATGTTCACTTCCTTAATAATCTGCTCCTCCAAAGGCCAGATTGTTAATTAATTTAATTTGCGTAGATGGAATTTATTTACAGAATAAAACAGAGCACAATCGGTAGCCAGTAAGCATTTAGCCACCTGGGCCTATTCACCTTTGGTTTGTGTGGTTCTCCTAAATTGTGTTCCCATGGTTACAGTATGTTCCACAAATTGGGTGTATTCATGTATGCAGAGGTATTCTCATGAGATGCATAAACAGCACACCCAGAATAAACTATTAGTATTAACTGGGACACCTTGTGCAGGAAGAAGCAAACACAGTAATGAGTTTTGGAAAGTGGAAAGGTCATGAAATCTAAAGAAAAACAACTGAAGAGGTAATATTTACTAAATTAAAAAAATACTGGTTTTATCAATGAAGAACTGATTACGAATCAGCATCTTGGGAGTTCATCTCTAAAATAATCCCAACCAGTTTAACACTTATTTTATTGGAGGAGCTGGACCATTTTTAACATGTTTCTTTCACACTGCAATAAAAAAAGCAAATATTATTTCTGCTAAAATGTAAAACAAAAGCTGGATAAAACCTGAGTTAATCTTTTACTTGCATCTGGGAACTTGTGAGTGGGATGGATAGAAAAAAACGATGTGTGGGCGTTGAGGGAAGAAGGAGGAATGGAAAACGTATGACACAGAAGAAAAACTATTTCCAGCTTTACAGTACGAGTCCCTTTGCTAACACCAGAGGTTGGATTACATAATGATCCTTTCTGAATAACAACTCCACTCCTCTGTGCAGCCTTTAATGAATTTATAGGAGGGAGGGATGAAACGAATCCCATCATTCCTTTCTTAGTGCCAGCAGATTGAATCTTTCCAGCCAAGAACTAAAGTCTGAATTAAAATGAAGTCTTTTCTGAACATTGATGTCCTCGTTTCTTTTATTCATCCCACAGGTATAACTTCTTACACCTCAATGGCTTAAAGTCGCCATTAGAAAAACCCTTCCACTGGAAAGACAAAACACATTATAAAAGGTATAAAAACCAAATAGCGGGGTGGAATTGTATATATATTTTTTAAAACCTACATTTTAGACTTTCATAAAAATCATGAAACGTTCTGATGAGTGTTAACTTTGCAGATATTATCGTCCCCCGCCAAAAGATGAATGCAGATGATACTTGTTTATTTTTTGCCTGACTGTGTGGGTCTGTTACCAAAATATCTCTTGAACCATCGAGGAAAGTGTTAAATAATCTTCCAGAAATTAATCATATTCATGCATTTATAGCAGATTAATTTTTGGTTGCACTGAAAAACAGCAGAATAGTTCAAACTTTGTTTAGATATTGGCCTAAAATTGAGTGTGGTAGTAGCTGAGTGCTCCCCATCACATTTTGAAAACCTGACCAATTATACAAGACTTGGAGTCAACGTTGTCTGTTAGCAAAATGTCTCATGAACCACTATATGGCTTATAAAAAAAAATTCAGGAAATAAAATTAAAAGTCTGATGTGATAATTGTTAAGGAAACATTTCAGATTTGACAAAGTTAATTATTTGTGAAGATTTTTATTGGCCATCTTTTGTCTCCCTGTTTATTTACTCAAAACCACAAACGTCCACTTCCTGTCCTCCTCCAGAGCAGCTGGACAGTTAAATAACATTTGCTTAAACAGAGTCAATGTCTTTGTTTTTCTAGTCAAACCTATTAGACACCATCACAACAGCATTTGGGGTGGCTTATCTAAAAAGCATGAGGAAGTTACGGAGCTGCGTTGACCAAATGACTCCAAATTTGAGAGTACAATAGCATTTCCTGTGATTTGTTTTTAACTGGGCTGCATTTTAAATAACACACTGCCCTCCAGGCCCGACCAACATACTTCCTTTTTAACATTTAACAGGATGAGGAAGCAGCAGCAGCTCCTCAGCTCTGGGTCACATGGACTTTTCCAGGACAGATCCGTCTGCAGGCTGAGCAGAAACAGACGTAAATATGAACATCTCTATTTATCATGCCACACACCCAACACTGCCCAGCAGAGTCCACACTGGAAAAAATAAAGTGAAGCACTGCTGTTTTAGGACACTCCGAAGCCAAATTAAAAACAAACTTCTCAGAGGAAACGGTCATTGAAAAAGCGTGTACAGAGGAACTAATTGATTCTTGTAGATCCTGGCTCACTTTCTTCACCTTTACCTCCTCAGCTCATAATTAAACACATGTTGCTCCATATGTGCTTCTGATGCATGAATTTAGCTATTCTCTAGAGAAATCACAAAATGTTTCAAACTTGAACATCTGAGACAGTTAGAGTATTAACAACTGAATCGTGTTGCACTTCAGTACATTAGATTACAATAATGCATTTCACCTGCTGCTTTTCATGTCAGTATTTTAGAATAAGAACACCTTATGTTGAAAAATGATAGTGCTGTGGTCTTTTTGGTCAAACCTTAAAAGTAACAGTCTTCTGTCATATCTCACATAATCTGTTAGCACTCCAAGTGTGTGTTGTGAACGACTCTCAGCTACCACCGCACCACATATCTGTAAAAGTGACTCAGTTAAAGACATTTTTGTGTTTGCTAAGACCACGTTGCTGTGACAGCCATCTTGAATCTAATTTAGATGTACATCCAATGATTAAATTCTGAAAGTTTAATTAAATTACGTCCAGTGATTCGTGAAGTATTTTGCAATCGGTACAAACACACGCATACATAGACATGGGTAAAAACATCTTGCTCTGTCTTTGCCTTCAGCAGTGGGAGATAAACATGACCTCCTGGTGACCTCTGTAGACGGAGTCGTCTCTCCCTGCCATGGAAAACTAAGATCGCAGAGTTACGTTTACGAGCAGCCTTCAACCAGTTTCTGATACACAGCAGCCCCTGGAGACTGCCGCCACACTGACTGTTTGCAATCCTCCTCACTTACACAGCAACAGTCTCCGTCCGTGTCCCCAACCCCCACGGACCTCTATTTCCAATGGGTTACCCTCCCTAATGAGACTGTCTCACACAAGCTCCGGTGAAGCACGTCTCCTCCCTCCACAAGGTCGTTCTGATGTTGTTTCCCATTTTTAGACATCTCATTTCCTGTGTAAAGCTGTGTCACAACAAAAAGAAATGTTATTTTGACCCAGATGCTGATTACTTTATGAACAGCAGGGACGACATGTAAAAAAAAAAAAGGAAAGAAAAGGGAGAGATGAAGGAGGAGAATAAATAGATGTATTTTTACCCAAAATGTATTTTTGCTACACAGCACAATAATAAGTTTTTCTAACAAATCTGTAGTTTAAGGAGTAAAGTAGTTTTCTCAAGGCCTTTCATTTTTGGTGTTACTGCCTGCTTCCAAAAACCAACGGTGGGAGATAATGTTTTAGCCTGTGTCTGTGAGCAAAATATCTCACGGAGCTTAATGAAACATTTATAAAGCAATCATTGCATGATCTCCCGTTTGGAGTCAATCCAATTAAAAATGGTTCCCAGATAACTGACATTAGCCAACACAATAATAATTATAACTCCGTCTATTTTACAAGTAAAAACACAAGATTTGGCGTGGTAGTAGCTCAGTCATTTTGAACACATACGCATGACATTTCACTGATATTGTGCATAACTTAAGTGTGAGCAAAAACCGTTGAAACACCATCATTTCTCCACATGAAATAACCATCATCTTAAACTCTTGCATGAAAGGCGGCGGGCGATATGCACTTCGACAGGAAACAGGCCTTTATGTGAAGAGAATGGTTGGCCCAGATGTTCCATAAAAAAGTGTAACTGGCAACATATGTTCTTATTAAACCAACATTTTGTTTACAGGTTTTGTTCTTGTTCAAATAAGCAGGACTGTTCCTTCTTTGTGAGCCTTCAGGACACAGAGTGACGAGTTTTGATTTACTGGACTACGATCTATTTTTAACTTCACCTCGGTTTATTTCAAATGAGCTCTGGCCACAACCGTTTGGTGCCATTTCTTTTTTAGATCTCTTGAGTGCTCTTTATACTCACTCAAGTTATTGAACAGTTAGTTGCAAGGGAACCTAAGGGGTTTGGGCATTTTTCAAGCCATTTTTAAATATTTTTTTTACCCTGTTCCTAAGAAAAACTTACCCTTTCTTCTGAGCAAAGACTGGCATCTTATACATGTTTGTATTGTTAGATAAAAACTTCCCCACGTCCAGGTTGTAGTGTGATAGTGTCAGAAACCTTTTTCCACCTGTTGCAACGACATTCTTTAGACCTAAAAAGTGACGTATTACTAAAAGGCTAAACAAAACATTTGTTAGGTATAGTGAAACCTGACTCTCACACTAATACAAAACATATTACATTAAATATTTTCTGTCTAATCATGACAGAGAAAATGTTCTTCATATTTTCCGAGCCCCGTCTCCTTGTGTATTTTAGACGTTTTATTAGTGCACGGAAACAGCACAGTTTCCATTTGGATGTGTGTTTTGTGGAGGAGCAGAGCGGCATTATAGCCTGAAGTATCTGTGAACCTTTGCCAACTACGACTGCATTGATGAGGTAGAACAGGGTGTAAGGAAGAGAAAACTACAAAATGCACTGAAAATTCTCTCTTTCATCACTGCTTCTCTGAACTCGTGTAGGAAAAACTCATCCAGCGCATCAGGAGGGAGATGTCCCCCGACACACCAGTCGTCAAGGCAACAGGATAGTAAAAATAAATGATATGAAAAGGAGGGAACTATTAATCAGAGGGCGCACACACAGCAGAAGATCAATTTAGACTCCAGTGAAAGGAACAAAAGCCTTTGTTCCTCTGTTTTGAGATTATTTACAACATAATCTCCAATATACACCAGGTTATTTTTACAACTGCTTTTGCACAACTCTATGCGTCTGTCTGTTAGAAAAATATCTCCTGAACCACTGGAGATTTAATGGAAGTTGCAGGAGCTGCTCTACAACTGACTATTGATGTGAAGCCAATTCAAGATGGCTGCCACAGCTGTCAAAAACACAAAAACTAGAAATAAAACTCATACAGTTGCTTTGGCCTTTTAAAATAAAAAAAACTGCAATGTATTGTAAAATATAACAGCAATTTATAGTTGTTTTACTAATGCAGCTTTTTAGAAAAAGGGAGGCAAAAACTCAGTTTGATTTACAATTTAAAAGCTTCCCAAATCAATTTGTTGCACATTTATTGCCATAAAATGACCATTTTAATCCCAAACAGAACCCTTTTTTGATTTAAAGTTATAATATTTAACTATATCATGAAAATATAGGAAAACGTGTGTATTTTGAGGTAGAGAAGTGCTGTGAAATATTTCCAGGCTGACTATTTTCTCCCGTGTAGGTGAGATGAGGGCGAGTCAGGGATGGGTGTAGTCCCTAAACTCCCTCCTTCTGTCCTGAGAACTGCCTCAGCTGAGTTCACATTCATTTCACAGTGGGGGAAATAATGTGCCGATTAAAAAAAAAAAAAAAACCGTACGAACTTACCTGCTTATGGCTCGTTGGCGGGTATTTCCGTTGAAAAGGTCCGCTTTTTGTCAGCTCTACTTCCCCACCTTTACGCTGCGGTCCCCCGGGGCGGCGGTTAACTTAACCGTTAACTTACGGGAGCAGTATTTACTGATGAAACTGGAAGACAAATAGATGGAGTTTCAGCGACTTTAACGCCCTTTCGAGAGAAATAACACAAATAAAATTACGTTGTACACAAATTAGCTCGAATGTCGCAGTTTTAAGCTAAGTTTGTACTGCCAGAAGTGGCTTATCCGTTTAGTGGAAGATGTGGCACGAGCTCGGTTTTCATCCGACTCCACCAACTTCTCACCGAGGGGGGTGCTCTCTTTTCTAAGAACATTAAATCTCTTTTGTTCAACCATAAAAATTGCGATAATTGCTTATAATATATAAGAGTGTAAATAAACATCTATATAAACAATCTTAAAATACAACAAATATATTAGAACCGCGTACCGAACGTGTGTTTTTTTAGTTGTACGCCGAACTCCCCCCACTACATAGTGAATGGATTCGTCCACTCGCAGCTTCTTCCACCGCTCCAGAAAACAGACAGTTCTGTGGAAAATAATCATTGAGGACTATTATTAGAACAAGATCTAAAATAAACCAGTTCATATTTGAGGCTAAATCGTGAAAGATAACACGAAGGCACGTTATAAAAAAAAAATAAAAAAAAACCTGCAAAAAATTTAGTGGAACCCGTCAGAATTTAACATATTTCACCAATAACTGAGCACTTTTTGGCCTAATTCTCTTTTTTTAAAGGCTATGTACAATCCTTGAAGAAATGCACATCACCCGCCACATTTAATGACGCAACTACATAATTTTCATTAATCAATATGACTGAGTTATAGCCATTTTTGTACATTTTTAGGTTCTGTTGAATGTGGTAGTCATTTTAATTTGGCTTAACTCCAAAAGTTGCATATCTGTTGATATTCATCTAATGAATATTGTCTGAAAGCTTCACTAAAATCCGTCCAGTGGGCCATGACATATTTTACTAACAGACAAAGAAAATCGACTCCTTGTAGTTTAATGGAAAGGTCTTGCACAATTTGTTAGAGCTCAGAATATGTGTTTGAGATCAATCTTGGCTACTACCTCTACAAATTTGAGGTCAGTACCTGTAAAATTCACTGAATTATAGCCAATTTGAAGCTTTAGAAGCTTAAATCATGTTCAATGATTATTTTCTGCAAGTTTTGTTGAAATACATCAAGTGGTTCATGAGATATTTTGATAACATGGACAAAAACACTATCACCCAACTTTGTTTTTTGGCATGGATAAAGGTTTATAACTCTACACAATAGCATGGTTAGTTTTTTTTTTTACTTTAAACAATACTATATTAAAAAAAGTCATGTTTAACATCTCCAAAGCTGTATGACATAGTCTTCATGGTGTTGTGGGACAACTGTTCAACTGCTTATTTAATAACTGACATAAATAAATATTAGCATTTGTTAATAATCAATTTTTCTTTTCTTTTCTCTGAGCCTCCTTCCTGATGCACACTTGTCCATCAGCACCTGCGACCAAACAAAGCGTTTGCTGAAGCGACACTGCAGCCCGGATGGTGTGCATGTCAGCATTTCAATGGCTGGATAAATAATTAACTGAGTGTATATCTGTGTGTGTACAAGCACCTGAAGCCTGACACCTGCTTCTGTAAGCACATGGAGTGTTTATCCATCCAGACCTCACACTGATATAGTACACATGGAGGTGGGGGTATTACTGATAATGTAGTCTGCCACTATAGGTTTGTTGAAACCAGTTTGAAATCCAAGACTGGCTCAAATAGTGCAGTCAGATTAAAAAAGGCATTTTAGATAATAAAAGCATAGGTTTGCTCTTATTTTTCACCAATTTTGATATCTAAAAATGTTATAAACCTGTTATAAACATATCCACCTGTTTGTATTTGTAATTATTTTTATCCCTAACATGTGTTTTTTGTTATTCCTACAATAGAAAGTACACCTGGACCTGTCAGTTTGTGTTTGTCTGCTTCTTCGCAAATGGCTGCTTAGGCTGGTTCTGCTGGAGATTTCTTTCTGTTAAAAAGGAGTTTTTCCTTCCCACTGTTGTCTTTGTGCTTGCTCAGGATGGGAGACTGCGACAACGTGAAGAATCAGCGCAGTCTGCTGGCTTCCTTGGATAGAAAACATTTACTCGTTGTCTTTTATAAAAGCCGTAAAACCAAAAGTCATAGTCTGCAGTGTCTAAATAAACGAGTCTTAAATGACAACCAACTGGTTAGTGTAAATCAAGTAAACTTTTTGAAATGAATTAAAACAACCCATTTCACAAGTGTTACTTTTCTGCAGATGTTTGCACATTTTGAGAAATGAAAAGTGGACATAAAAGAGACAATGCAGTCACTTCCTGGAACAATTTTAATGCAAATCAGAGCTGCAGTGATCCACTAGAGGCCACTAACATGTCTAACATTTGTGCGTTAGTTACTTGTAGGTCTTTTTTAATCAGCATGGACTCAGGGGGACTTTTGCATTAGAAGTGTTCATGCGGGCAAAACCCTCTTCCAGTCAATCATTAAAGGGTTTTCCTTGTTAAGACAGTGGTGCCATTTAGTGCCATCCTACCTTATTGATTGTTTTAATACTTTCTTACATCATTCTGTTGTGATAAACCCATTTCAGAGTTCACTTCTTCTGCACTGAAATGCTTTTTATATTGTACTTTTTATTTTTGCTTTAGTTTGCAAGAAAAAAATATTTATGCTTGTTTATGAAAAGTGTCAAATATGTTGCAAATATGGAAAAAATAGTAGGTTAAATTCATGTTTTATATTAATATGAGTTTATCTTCCATCAAAATAGCATTTTGAACATTACATTAACAGCAAAATGTCAACTTTGCTGTATGGTATTTTACTTTGCTGTATAGTTTTCATAAGATTACCTGAAGTTCTACATGCTGTATTAGTATATATATATATATATAGTTGTAACAGTTTTCCATACATCTTGTTGACTTTTTGTCCTTCCTCTTTGGCACAAAGTAAATTTAACCTTCTGCTTTATATTGATCTGCTTGTCTTTACGCAGAGTGAGGGGCATTGCTTATATCTCTACAGCGAACACAGATACCAAATGTAAAGTCTCAAGAGATCAAATGTTCTGAAGTGGGGTTTTGTAAAGTTTTCAAATACCACAGTAGAATTTGCTCAGAATTATGTCAGTTACAAACCACAACCTGGTGATCTAATTGTTTTAAATAGAGCACTAAGATCTCAGACTGCAGGTTTACTTGTGGTTCCTATTTCTAAAAGTAGAATAAGAGACAGTTTTCAGTTATCAGACTCTTATTGATAAATATATTGTTAGGGCTGACTTGGGAGGTGGGCAGCACGGTGGTGCAACTGGTAGAGCTGCTGCCTGTCAGCGAGTAGGTCCTTGGTTCAAACCCCGGTCCAGGGGTTTGAACCATGGAGGGGTGGGGGGTGGATGGATGGATGGATGGACACTTTTCAGATACCAGCCTGCACAAATTGCAATGTTTGTAAATAAAATAAAACAAATCTAAATCTGGTCCATCACCTCTTATCCCAACATTAATTTATGAGTACTGCACATACAGCGTACACATTTTTATTAAATTTGCGCTCATACTTCTACCATTAAAGTAAATATAAAAACCTTCATTCCATTATATTCTCATTGAACTGTTCCTCATTGTAATCCTCACAACCTTTTATTGCTGGAAACAGACTTATATCAGTCATGATATCTATTTTAAACTACATCTTCACAAGTATCCATATTCTAATCAATACACAACACACACAATATTATTTTATATATCCGCTTACTTGTACTAATACCATTTCTTGGATTTTCTCTCTATCCTCTCCATCTACTGTCTATTTCAGCCGTCTCACATAATTGTTGCTCTTCTCCTGAACTTTTCTAACTTTTTTCTGCTCATTTTTATTTCAGCTGGAGACCCCCTCTTTTACTCTTAACCAAATATACCCATGTTGCAAGTATTTCTTTCCGTTTTCTCAATATCCTTGCCTCACAAGCAATCCACCAATATACCCACTGTACCTCCTCTGGGCATGTCTAGACCAACTGGTAGCGGTCGTTATTAACCCGGGCCTGGACCAATCCAGCATGGTGTCGCTTAGATTAACTGTTAGTTCTGGCAAAAATGTTTTATATCAGATGCCCGTCCTGACACAACCCTCACCATTTACCCAGGCTTGGGACTGGTTTAGCTCCCTGGTGGCTGGTTTTGATAAATAACTTGTACACGTATTTAAAAAGCTGCTGGAGTAATGAGTTTCTGTTTGCAACACTTCAGAAATGTTTTAGACAGAGCTAAACTCAGAGTGTGTGACATCATGGAAAAATCTCCACAAACCTTAAAAACTTAATCTGTGATTGAGGGAAATCTTTTAAACAAATCAAAACACCAATTCAGTTATGCAAAGTCCAACCTCGTGTGACCCGTTTAAACTTTGAATGATGTTTCTGCTGTGAGGTGTCCTGAGCTATAGAGCTACAAGGAGGGCTGGTTTTCACTGTTATAAAAAAAAACAAAAAAACTTTATTGTGCATGGTAACATTTCTTGCAGGTTTTTTTTTTTTTTTTTTTACTTTTTTTTTCTTCAAATTTCACACACACATATATATATATATATATATATATATATATATATATATACCTGTGGCTATCAAACGTTTCAGCTCCTCCCCCTTTCTGCACATAGGATGATAAACCCAACATTTTTCAGTCTGGTCATCTGGACAGTTTCTTTTTTTGTGCTGAAACGTTTCGCAAATGGTCCGGAAGGCTTCATCAGTCAAGGAAACACACAACAAAACTGATTCTTCCCCCAACAGATTACTCCAAAGTGGAACAAAACTGGTTGTTTTCAACCAGTTTGACAAGACTGTCAACAAGGAAGAGGGCCGGCAATGGAGGAGGGGGCGTACCAAAGAGACCATCTTATCTCAAGCAGAACTGGTTGGTTCCACTTTGGAGTAAGCTGTTGGGAAGAATCAGTTTTGTTGTGTGTTTTCTTGACTGATGAAGCCTTCCGGATTGAAGGCGAAACGTTTCAGCACAAAAAAAAGAAACTGTCCAGATGACCTGACTGAAAAACGTTGGATTGTATACCTGGATTTTTGAGCATGGACTTTGTTATAGGATGATAAAATTAATCCTGCACCACAATAAACACTTTAATGTTTTCAAATTAAAACATTTCACATATGTCTACACCTGACCTGTCTAGATCTTAATTGATGGTATTTTTATATTCTCTGTTAGTTTTATATCTTGTGTAATTGTGGATATTCCTTTGAACTGAAACTCTGGCACAGCAATTTCCTGCGGGATCAATAAAGTTTCATCTTCTTATCTTATCTTGTCATATAACGTAGTCCTTTGAAAAAAAATTGCAGCATTGCACATGCTTTTTTTGGACAGATGCGACTTATACTCCGGAGCTGGAAAATATGGTAAATAAATTTGTTTCTCAGTTTGCAGGAATGTAAAAAAGTTCTCTGTTATCTTCCAGAATGAGTAGGAATGCAGATTGTGAGGCAGCTGTTTACTCTTTACTTTTGTTTAGAACAAAGTTATTGATTGTTTTATCCTTTTAATGATGGAATAGTTCAAATGGAGCTCAGTGAAAATGTAGTTTACAGGACTAAAGAAGAGCTGGGACGTCTCATGTCTGCACATTTTTTCAAGACACAAAGATTACATGAAATGCATGGGTCTTCTGTGTGAATAGTGAGAAGGCTGATGATTTTACACCAACACAGTTAATACTAGATTTCTATTTTCCCATTTTGTGAGTTTGCTCTAAAGTTTGCACTTTTGTACTAAAAGTGAAGATTTTTGCAGACAGTAGCTGAATTTTTTATACAATCTGGCGGCGTTTTCCTCTTTTATGAAGTCCTTCCTGCAGCTCATGGCTCAAATATACTTTTTTTTTTTTCTCCGCTGACAGCTCGTTTGAGCTGAGTCCATCGTTGTTGAGACGTTCCTGTCTGCAGCAAAAAATAAAACCAGATAGATTGATGTGTGAAAGAGTGAAATGCCATAAGAAAACAGGGTTCGAATGACAGATGTAGCTGTTAATTTTATATTTTCTCATTGCCTTTTCAAGGTGTAATATGTGAAGATCAGCTGAGTCGTACAATAAAGTCGCATTAATAAAATCAGAAAATTGCAGCGAGGTTATCTAAAAGACTTTGAAGCTGTTTTGCATTCACAAAACAGCTAAAATGTACAAACACAACATTTTCTTTTTTGTTTTCTGTGATTAATTATGGGTTTTATTTATTATTTTGGCAAACTGATTTTTACTTTATCACCCACCACCAATACGTAAAGGTGGGCAATAATGTTTTTGACCGTGTTTCTGTTTGTCTGTTCTCAACGTATCTCATTAATCGCTTGTGTTTTAATAAAACTTTCAGAAAGAAGTTATTGAACACACATCAACAGGCCTTTTGAGATGATCCAATTCAAGATGTCTGCCACAGCTAACTGGCATCAACCAACAAAAAAATGGTTGAAAACTCCAAGTTTTACAGATATTAAGCTAAATTTGGGAATGGTAGTAGCTGTGAGTCATTCACAACACATGCTCTGAGTACTGCAATAGTGTAGAAGACGACATTGTTGTGAAGGTTTGACCAAAACAGCTACGATTCTTTAAATGATCTGAGACGACTGCCAGTCTGCCATGAAAGCTGACGGGTGACATGCATTTTAGGCCTTCACATGCTTGATGGTTTTAGCTTCATTCAAAACCTTAGGTCTATGACTAACCTGGTTTTGGGTATTTCTGTCTGGAATTGTGCAAACATTTGTTCATCTCTGTTGCAATCATTTGGTTCAGTCTGATCATGGCTGCAGCGAGAAAAAGAAAATAGACAAAGTGAGATGCATGAGTAGAAAAGGAAATTCAGGCCTTGCTCAAATGAGGACGAACATATTTTATATTATTAGACTTCACAAAGATCAAACACTGAAGGTGATAACTGACTCGTGGACATAAACACATGGAGACAAACGTGCAGAAAGCCCGCACTGCAGCTGGAAGGACTCTTACCTAATCAATCATTCAGGGTAAAGGTCACGGCTCTAATCAGCCAAGACTACTGGTCTTGTTTGGTAACTCTTTACAATTTATTCGTTTTCATTTGTGGTTGTTAGACGCAGTTTTAAAAGCTCTGCTTTCCTTAACTTAAAGGAAACTAAGATATATCATAGTCTCCACGGCTCATATGTTATGAAGCTTTGTTCCATCTATTCAGTGCTTATCTGCAGACTTCTGAATCACGCTTCAAACCCCGGCAGGATAGATTGTTGTTCTGAGTGCAAAAAGGCTGCTTCTTTAATACATTGGCTTTTACTGAAACTTTCACAGAAAACTCACTGGCTAAATGTTTCAAAGACCAAAAACCAGAAGAGTTCAACTCCCTCTGACTTAACTGTACAGGCGCTCGGTGAGGAGGAACCTGTCTCACTCTTTTATTGTCATCAGACAGGCGACGCCGAACTCCACCGGCATGGAAACAAACATTTACAAGAAATCGTTTATCCACCAAACAGACTGCACTGCTTTTATTTGTTGTTGTGTGTGAACAAGTTTTTAGGAATGTATTTAAATTACTGTTGATTAGGGGAGTGGTGGTGCAGAGGTTAGAGAAGGTGGGCCTGTGATCGGAAAGTTGCCGGCTTAACTCCCCTGACTGACAACATCGCAATATGGTGGGAAAGGTGAAGCACCCACACCTGCCTCCACCCTCATTTTCCTCCAGTCTGGGCCCTTGAGCAAGGCCCTTAACCTCAGAGCAGGGGTGTGCAACCTGCGGCTCTGGAGCCACATGCGTCTCTTTGGTCCCTCTGCAGCTTTGACCAAAACTGACATAAAACTGAATTTTATCCGTTGTTTTAACAACAACTAAAAGATCTAGTTTTAGCAGTTTTCCTGTAATTAATTGTGCAAATACATGAAAACTCGAAACATTACAATTAGTAAAACATACTCACTTTCACTTTACGCTTTATTTCTTAAAAGTAGGATACATAATTTTTCTACAATAATTAAAAAAAAACCACATAAGAATGCATAGTTTATTGTTTTAGTTTTAGAAACTGGGCAAAAACTATATTATTTTTTCCTTCTTTTTTTTTTTTACAAGAATCTCATATTTTTATTATGTTTTAGAGTGTAAAATATCAATAAATGTAAAAAATCATTAGATATTTTTAGTTTTATAATGCCACACCTACTGGCCAGAAAAGTGCCCTCCAACCAACTTAAAGTGCTCTGTGGGCCACCAGTTGAAAATCCCAGTTGAAGCAGATATTGTGGCTCCGGACACGTTTAATTTAGTGAACAAAGGGGCAGAAATGGTTCTTTTCATCGTAAAGGTTGCAGACCTCTGCCCCAGAGGTACCACAGCTCTCTGCTCCACACATCGGGCTGTGGTAGTTTCAGGAAGGGCATACGGCATAAAAATAATTGCCAAGTTTTTGTGCGAGTTACTGGCGAACCCTGAAGAAGGGAACAGCAGAAACAAGCAAATAAATAAACCATTTTTTGTTGATTAGTTTATGCTGTTTAAATTCTTTTTAGTATCTATCTATCTATCTATCTATCTATCTATCTATCTATCTATCTAT
>NC_056509.1:37905329-37936334 GCF_014905685.2 Nematolebias whitei
TATCTATCTATCTATCTATCTATCTATCTATCTATCTATCTATCTATTTGAGTTTCTGTTTGAGCAGATGAACAAATTAATACAATGATGGTTTTTCTTTATCTTTTAAAAATGGGTCAAAACTAGTCTGCTGCTCTAAAGTAAGTAGGATCTGATTTAGGATTTTTCTGGTCATTGCTTTGGATTTGGATTGGTCTATTGCTTATGGATTATTTGCAGTCTGACCCTCTCTCCTAGTTTGGCATATTTATCTATCCACGACGCAATGTGTACCTGAAAATATAGCGCTGACTAAATATGTTTCGTTTCAAAGGAACTTTTTTGATAATTTGCCTTTTGGCATTTATAGAGAGGTTGTTTGAGGACTGGTGAACTCCATGCTCTTCTGGAACCCTCTCCTCCTACTAAAATCAACACGATCGTTGTTATATGTACCAACAAAAAATCAGCAGAGTATACTGTACTCTGATTCTACCAAGAAGAAGAAAAAGTGCAGTTGCATGATTTGCAAGAACGCAGTTAAACTATAAAACTGTCATTATTTAAAAAAAAACAAAGCTTAATTTAGCTGTAGTTTGTTTTCATCATCACTTTTTAATTGTTCTTTTTTTATTGCTTAAAATTTGAATGATTCAGTTTGCAACAATGTCAGGTTCATGTGCCTTTCAACTAGCAGAATGTTTTTTCTTTGCCTTGCAATTGAACAAATACTATATAAATTTTGTAGGTTTTCTACAATTATAAAAGAACATTAAAGTAAATGTAGTTCCAGGCAAACAGAACAATGACCCTTCCCCTCCAGTCACTGTAGGTGGGGTAATTTTGGACGCAAGCAAAGCAATTCATGTGAAAGGCCAGTATGTAGTTTGTTTCTGTGAGCCTGATTGTGTGCAGTTTTGTCATTTTGATGACAACCGTTAGAAGTTACAGCTTTCTTTGTACAACAAGAGAACCACATACGACACATTATACACCCATCTACAAATTATTATACAGTAATCTATAGAAATAGTCTACAGAAGCAACAACCTTGTACACCCTTGGACTTTGATAAGTGACCTTAAACTTGGAATTGGGGTTATGTATATAACTCTTTGTCTAGTGATGATGCATATGTGTATGAAGTTTCATTAAACAATCTTGAGCGGGTCAGACGTTTTGGTTGAGGTAAGAGAAAAGTTGAGCCAAAATTAAAATCTTGAGTATTACTTTTTGTGCAAGGCAATGGTATGCAGATCACACTATATTCAACCACAGTGTATTATACTGTATGTGCACATTGTACTATGAATGAAAAATCATATGTTTGAATGAATAAACAAAAAGAAAACATAGAAACAAATAGAAATGTGCAGTCATTTCACAGCCTGGAGGATTCTCCTGCAGTTTATGGTCCTACAGTATCAGGTTGTGCAAACACTGGTCCAGACACAATGAAGTCCAGGCAGCGCTGTAATGAACTTGATCACCATATTGTCCTGCAGCCTTATCAGGAACAGGCAGATAACACTTTAGACCCAACTTGACTGCGCTGATAAAAACTTTCTCTGCAGAAAGGCCAAAGTTTAAAAACTAAACATTCAAATTCGCAATGCATTATGCATCGTTTGCCTTAAAAATAATCAAATATGCACATTTTGACAAAAGTCTGAGCCAAATTCAAACGATTCTATTTAAAACTTGGAGAAAAAGACGTGCATATAATGTCTGACAGAGAAGGCTTTTGATTTTGCAGTTCCTGAGTGGCAGGATGGAGCCAACCCTTCCCACCGTTTCCTTGTGGTCCCTAGAGTTTCTAAAAGCAGAATGGGAGGCAGAGCTTTCAGTTATCAGGCTCCTCTCTTGTGGAACCAACTTCCAGTTTCTGTGTGTGAGGCTGACACATTGTCAAGTTTTAAGACTGGGCTAAAGACTTTCCTTTTTGATAAATCCTATAGTTGGGGTTGGTTTGGGTTTCCTGAGCTGTCCCTTAGTTATGCTGCTATAGGCTTAGACTACTGGGGGACAAACAGATCACATTTCTTCACTCTGCTACTGTCTTTACTTGCTCTGCTCAAGCTGTTTTGTATTTGTAATTATTTTTTTCTATCCTAACGTGTTTTTTGTCTTTCAGATTCACCTCCACCTACATCTGGACCTGCCATTCTGTGTTCTTTTCTTTCTGTCCTCTCAAACCCAGCAGGTCAAAACAGATGACTGCTTGTCCTGAGTCTGGTTCTGCTAAAGGTTTCTTCCTTTTAAAAGGGAGTTTTTCCTTTCCACTGTTACCATTGTGCTTGCTTAGAATGGGAGACTGCGACGAAGATTCAATGAGTTTGCTGGCTTCCTTAGATAGAGAACTTTACTAATTGGCTTTTCTATGTATGTTCCTGTAAAGTGCCCTAAGACAACTTTGTTGTGATTTGGCGCAATTGATCTGCATCATTAATGAGCTGAATCAGTAAAATTCCATGCAGGAACATTGAAGCCTTTAGAATGTGACAGCCCCTGCTGACAGATTATTCCTATCGAGTGGTTCTCTAAGCTTTTGATCCTTCGTGTTTTTTGAGCCCTGGCTTCTTGTTGTCCTCCAGCGGATCCTCATAGTCCCCCAAGTTCCTTTGTGAGTTCCCCCTGTGAGCTCATCGCCTGGAACCATCTGCCTCAGCGTACCTGGATTCTTGCATCTGCATGTTTTACACCAAACAGCACTGGGTCAATCTTCCTATAGCTTCCATCCTGCCACACTCCAACTAAGACCTACTCACCTTCGTTTGTTCACTCCTGGAAATCTCCGCCCTCCTCTCAAAGCTGGTCACCGCTTCACAATCTGTATGAAGAGCACATCTACTCCTAAACTAACACAGGGCTCTTCAACTAAACTGCTCAGGGGGCCACAGTTACTGAAAGCCAAGAGTTCAGGGGATGGACATCCAGCAGCTATTGTCATTAAGTTTGTTTGATGGTTTAAAATCTACGTTTATTTAAAAATGAACCCATTGGTGGGCCGAACTGAGCTCATCTGGGGACCTGATTTTGCCCCCGGATGAACTCAGCTGAACAGCCCTGCACTAACATCTTACACTCTGTTACAAGATGCTTGCCTCCTGTGCTCATCTCACTGCAGATTCATTGCAAGCCCATTTTTACTACACAATAAAATTACAGTATTTTCCACTGTACACGTTGCGCACCTTATAAGTCGCATCAGTCCAAATATGTCTAATAAAGTGGAAAAATCCATAAAGTAGTCGCTTCATTGTATACGTTGCATCTATTATGCGTCACCGTTGACAACCTGGAAATGTGGGTCGGTGTTGTGCCAAAAATCGATTGGCTGCCAAATGGTGGCTGTGTGAGCGTGCACAGGAGGACTTTAGCAATAATTTGTTTTCTCAAATTATAGCAAAGGTGTGTCTCAGTCTAACTTTTCCTTAATAAATGCACTTTGACGGTCAAATCAGATGTGTTCCAAAAGCCGATGCACGGAAGTAGGAGCACGCAGAAGGATGACTCGCTGTGCATTTCATCGAAATTTAACAAGATAAGCACCTAAAACCATTATTTGTTTGCTCGACTTTATAATCAAGTGTGTTTCAGTTGAACTTTTACTTAATAAACTCACTTCAATGGTCAAATTAGCTGCATTTCGCCAAGGTGGCGCAGTGAAATGAAGCTGATTTGACGAGTGCTCCAGGTGAGCTGGACAAAGGTGGCAGACTGTGGCGAGCCGATTGTGTCATTAATAGCCACTTTTACATATTACATGACACAATGGCATGCCATACTTTTAAATTGCCATCTAGTGGCTAAAAATAGTAGTGTTCAATATTTTCAATATCAGAATGAATGAAAACGGTCATATCTCAGCCAAAAGTTGTTTTTTAACTATGGGAAAAAAACATAAATAAGTTGCTTCAGTGTATAAGTCACAGGGTATGTAAATTATGCAAAAAAACTGCAACGTATAGGCCAAAAAATACAGTTGTTTTTTTTTTAACCTGCGTGTTGACTCCTCTCCATCAGTTTGCTTACTCTGGTTATTTAACAGTTAAACTATACTGACAAAAAAATAGAACTACAGGTACCTCTGTTTTTCTATGCAGAGTAACTCCTACCCACTTGAATATCTTGCACCAAAAATCTTAAGATTTACTTGCATTCCCTGTTCAGTTCCAATCAACAAAAACACTAATCTCTCAGTTAAAATGTCTATAAAGAGAACTTTGATCATCATAAAATAATATATATATTTATAAAATATCTTCCATTAGCTGGAACAAACCAACTTTTTTGTCAGTACTGTACACAAAATTTTGTCAATGTCAGCTAAAGACTCTGTGTACAGTCCTGTCAGCGCAAACAGTTTGATTTCAGACATTTGGATGGCAATATATTGCAGCAGAGCATTACACAACACTTAGATTTAGAGTAATATTTAAGCTAAACAAATACTAAAAAACAAGATAGTATAAAATAACACATCTAAAAGACAAAAAAGTAGTGTAGCTATGAAAATATGTTTATTATGAACTGTGATAGTCTTCAGCTGTGTTAAAAATTTGTCCGACATCAAACAGCAAATCAAAGCTCTGCACGAACCTTTGACTCTGTTGATCAAAGTTCGTCTTCTAAACCCCCCAAAAAAGTTTGGCAAATATTTTCCCTGAGTTCACTTTGGGCTGCAGAGGCTGAACAACAAGCATCCAGCTTTAAAACCAGGTACAAAACTGTAAGTATTATCTTTAATTCTGTTGCATCATTCAGTAACATTCTCATAAAAATGTGTTGAGCAGCATTCGTAAATGAATAGACTTATAAACTGCACAAAAGTGTTTAAATTGATTACAGACAGACAGAAAAAGAGCTTTGATTTTAATCTAGTGTACTTACAGCAACATTAATGAATATTTATGTTCTCTATTAAATAAACCAACAAGTAAAACTGATAAAAAAGACACCAAAAGATGAGTTTAACAGTACATAATTTAAGAAATGCAGCTCCAGACTGAGGGTTTGTCTGTAGGTTAGAATTAATACAGAAAGAGTTGATAAGTTTATCTTTTACAGTAGAGGGACTTTGTGTTGAGAGCATGCTTTGATCACTCAGTGTTCACTGATATCAGTGACCCAGTTAAAACTGCAGCAGCTGGATTCATCGACTGAATGTATATTTCTGCAACAAGAATGTCAAACTATCTCTTTTTTCCCCTTTGCAAGCCTAATCTAATATTTGCAATTTTCAAATAGCTCAATCTGTGGAATATTTTTTGTACACAACAACCAAAACAGCATTTATTCTAATCATTAGTCACATGTATAGTCAAAAATAACACCTGGAAATGATACGTTTTTGCATCATTTTACAGATAAATGGCTTATTAAAAGCTAAAGGTAGCTTAAATTAAACTATGCAGTGATATGGTAGCCTCTCGAAGTAATGATACAAGTAAAAGATGATAATCTGACCAAAGTAATCTATGATAATCTTTACTGTAAATAAAGATCTCATCCAAAATTATGCACAACTAAAAGCAAATGAAAATACTCCTAAAGTGATGTTAAAAGGAATGAATGCATTCAGCATTATCTAGCAGGTTTGTGCACATAAGCTTAGATCTATAAGTATCTTCTTAAACCTTTTGCCTTTGTCCCTCCACCCAGGAGGGTGCAGTGGACTTTGAGCATTCAAAGCGCCGTCTGTGCCTCCTTGTCCTCTGACAGGGTTCAGCTGACAGTATAAAACCCTCCAGCTGAGGCCGAGGCATCAGTCTCGTCTGAGTGCTCACCAAACCCGGAGGAGAGAGCTTCAACGAGCCCATCATGGGGGACTCAAAGCTCTGCCTTTTGCTGCTCCTCAGTACATTGGCCTTGGCTTGTGAGTAGCCCCTAACCCCACTGAAATTATCAAAAATGTTTCTGTTTAATACGATTTCTGTGGTGTATTTTAATTTGTCCTGTTACACATACGTTTTGATTAAAAAAATCCCAACAGTATTGTTTGTTGTTGAAGTTACTCCTCTGGTAAAATAAGCTCGTAAAATACAATGACACAGAATAATTTAAATATTAATTGCAAATTAATTTTATTCAAGTGTATTTTGGTACATTTTATTTTAATAGCTACACATTTAGTTGCAATATTTTTAAGAAAAACACTAAAAGTTTTTTTTTTTTGCCTTCTTTTATTTTTACAGTTGCTCAAGATGAAGATCATCCAAACTGTCTGTGTAAGTTCAATTTTAAGTTTAATTTAATTTTGTTTGTCTACATTAACTAGGAATGTGATTTATATATATATATATATATATATATATATATGTATATACATATATACGTATATACATATATATACATACAGTGGGAAATGTAAGTATTTGATACATGGCTGATTTTGCACGTTTTCCACCTACAAAGAATGGAGAGATCTGTAATATTTATTGTAAGTACAATACTGTGAGAGACAGAATCTAACAAAAATATCCAGAAAATCCCATTGTATGATTTTTAAATAATTTTTTTTTTTTTTTTTGTAGTTGATACAAAAGAAAAACAAAACTTAATATTTGTAACAGAAAACTTTGCAATTACAGAGGTCAGACGTTTCCTTTAGTTCTTGACCAGGTTTGGACACTGCAGCAAGGATTTTGGCCCACTCCTCCATACAGATCTTCTCCAGATCGTTTCGGGCCTGTTGTTGGGCAACATTGTTTCAGCTCCCTCCAAAGATTTTCTATTGGGGTCAGGTTTGGAGACCAGTTAGGCCACTCCAGGACCTTGGAATACTCCTTAGTTGCCCTGGCTGTGTTTCGGGTTGTTGCCATGCTGGAAGACCCAGCAATGACACATCTTCAATGCTCTTATGGAAGGAGGTTGTTGGCTAAAATCTCATGATACATGACCTCATCTATCCTCTCTTCAGTACGGTGAAGTCGTCCTGTCCCCTTTGCAGAAAAGCATCCCCAAATAATGATGTCACCCCCATGCTTCATGGTTGGGATGGTGTTCTTGGGGTTGTACTCATCCTTCTTCTTCCTCCAAACACGATGAGTGGAGTTGATACCAAAAAGCTCTACTTTGGTCTCATCTGACCAAATGACCTTCTCCCACACCTCCTCTGGATCATCCAGATGGTCACTAGGGAACTTCACATGGGCCTGAACATGTGCTGGCATGAGTAGGGGGAACTTGCATGTCCTGTAGGGTCTTAAACTATTATTGTGTAGTGTGTTACTAATAGTCTTCTTTGAGACTGTGGTCCCAGATCTCTTCTTCATGTTCATGTTTGTGTTGATGTTCGACTTAATGTTTTTGTTATGAGTGCTCAGTGTATATTTAGTTGATGTTTTTCTTAGTTCATATCTTAGATGTTATTACTATTTTTCTTTTACATTTTATTGTTAAATGTAACTGGGACCCTGTGTACATAATTTCGCTCCACCACATGTACCACATGAGGTGCGAATGACAATAAAGAAACTCTGACTCTGACTCTTCTTGTGTAGTTCTGGTCTGATTCTTGAACTTTCTCAGAATCATCATTACCCCACGAGGTGAGATCTTGCATGGCGCCCCAGACCGAGGAAAACTGACAGTCACCTTGAATATTTCTTTAATATATAATTTCACACAATAAAATGCAAATTAATTATTTAAAAATCATACAATGTGATTTTCTGGATTTTATTTCTTAGATTCTGTCGCTCACAATTGAGCGACAGAATCGACAGAATGTGAGGTTAAAAAGCACAGACCTCTCCATTCTTCGTAGGTCGAAAAATTTGCAAAATCGGCAGTGGATCAATTACATTTTTTCTCCCACTGTATATATATAAGTAATATATAATATAGGAATAATATGTTCTAGTGGCCCAAAGATACAAGACCCTGCACAAGTACAAATACCAATATGAAGCTGAGTCACTGAACGCCATCAATGGAGCCTCACAGTTGAAGAATGGACCAAGGGCCTCTTGCAAGGTACATACAACAAATGAATTTGAGAGCGACTCAGAATCATTGGACTTTTTTTTTCTTGACTCATGTGTCACTTAGAGCAGGGTGGGTTAAAATATATTATCTTCTAGGTTGAAGTTGAAGTGCCTCAGACATGCAGTTTCATCGTTCGCACCACCGGCTGCAAGCTGAGTGAGGTGGTGGACACGAACGCAGAGGGCAACCCTGTGTTCGCTCCTGCTTCTAACTCCGATGCCTTTGCTGCTGAAATGGAAAAGTGCGAAGAGTTCTCTTCTGTTTACAAAAAAACGAATACTTCTTGCTAGAGTTGAATCTAAAAAAAAAAGTGGTTTGTTTTCTTTTAGACATCCTCTGAAGATTGTAGTTGAGGGTGAGTACGACGTGAAACTGTACCCTGAGGATGGCGAGACGACAACTATCCTGAACTTTAAGAGGGGGATCATCTCCGCCCTGGCTGTGCCTCTACTAGAGGAAGACAAGAACAAGAACATGGTATTGAGATTGAGAAAATAAGGTAAACCATATTGTATTCGCAAATACACATCTGACATGTCTTCTTTATATATTCACCATCTTTCTATTAGCCCACTATCCATGGCAAGTGCAGGACCTACTACACCATTAATGCCAGAGAGGACATCGCCACTGACATCAGCCTGAACAGAGATCTGTCCAGGTGTGATCATTTTGAACCAATAAGAGATCACAGCAGCCCTCTGGCACTCATCACTGGCATGGTAAGGTGCTTAAAAATCACATGGCTACATTGAACTTTAAGATAAATAACATCCATCCATCCATTATCTTTTTCCCGCTTCTTCCTTTTTCGGTCACTGGTGCCCATATCCAGCAGTCACTGTGAGAGAGGCGGGGTACAGGTCTCCAGTCAATCACAGGGACACATAGAGACAAACAACCATTCACTCTCACTCACATCTAGGGATAATTTAGAGTTATCTATCAAACTAACATGCATGTTTTTGGTCTGTGGGAGGAAACCGGAGTACCCGGAGAAAACCCACGCATGCACAGAGAGAACATGCAAACTCCACCCAGAAAGGCCCCTCGGCCGGGATTCTATCCAGCAACCTTCTCGCTGAGAGGCGACAGCTCTACCAACTGCCCCACCGTGCTGCCCCAATAAATATTTTACAGGGGAAAAAAAAACTGTCAGTATTAAATGTGAGGTGTAACATGGCATATAAAAAACAGTAATGTGCAAACACATGCACACATTTTTCCCATGAAGGGTAATCTCTGATCCCAACATCATGCTCTTTGTGTTTGCAGCACTACTCTCTGGCTCAGATGGTCAGAAGCTCCCAAACCTGCAACTACAAGTTTGACAATGAGAAAAAACACATGACCTCTGGGTCCTGCACTGAGAACCACATCCTCGTTCCCTTCTCGCACAAGTAAATCCAACCTTCTGATAGCCTCTTTTTGCATACGTTAACTGAAGAATATTGTACGAGCATTGTTTTTATTACATTTGTCCACAGAGGAAAATATGGCGTAACAAATGTTGGAAAGCAGGAGTTGACTCTGGTTGAGGTTTCTACGCACAACGACAGAGTGTTTGACCACGGTAAGCCCTTTGTTACAGCTTTACTGTTTGGATTTGTAAAATAGGATTTCCAGAAACGTTTCAAACTAATAAAACCAAATAATTAATTTGTAAAACATTTAAAGAAGGTATTTGAACAATGCATTTATGTTTTGTTTCAATTGTGAGGTTGCAGATTTGAGTCCAGGTTCAGGAAGGGCATCTCGCATAAAACATTTGACAAAAATCTTTCCTTTTGCTTGCTGTGATGACCTCTGCAGATGGAAGCTGCCGACAAAACATTTGAACAAAATATTTAATTAGAAGAAAACTGAAAACTGTCTTGGTTTGTTTGTGTAATAGCTCATTCTAAGTTTTATGAGAGCATGGCATGTTTTTGCATTTTAGCCTCTTACATAAGCAAAACCTTCCCCAAAAGTCATGGAATTAGCAAAATATGTGACTTAGATTTTATTAGAATTGTGGTATTTGTTTTTGAAATGTTTAAATAAAAATAGGTTTGTTTTTCAGTTGTCATCTTCTTATTTTGCCAGTATTTAAAGGATAGAGGTAATTTTTTAAGTGATGTTACATTAGATAATTATCAGTAGTTCTTACGTTATTAGCCATGGCATCGATATAGAGTTAGGGTGACTAGATCTCCCAAAACACAAATGTGGAACAAGAGCACAGAGTATAGAGAAAAAGGTAAAAGTCTTTGTCTAGGCTAATGTTTGGCCAAACGAGCACCTGTCTTTCAGGCTTAGAAAACAATGCCATCCATCCATCCATTATCTTCTGTTTGTTCCCAAGTCGGGTTGCGGAGCAGCATCTTGAACAGAGAGGCCCAGACTTCTCTTTCCATAACTACCTCTTCCAGCTCTTCTGGGAGGACTCCAAGATGTTCCCAAATGAACCAAGGGACATAGTGTCTCCAACGTGTTCTGGATCTTCCCCGGAGTCTCCTCCCAGTAAGACATGCCCGAAGTACCTCACTAAGAAAATGCCCAGGAAGCATCTTTACCAGATACCCAAACCACATCAACTGGCTCCTTTCAATGTAGAGGAGCAGCAGTTCTACTCCCCGTCTCTCCCAGATGACTGAACTTCTCATCCTATCTCTAAGGGAGAGTCCAGCTACCATGCAAAGGAAAATAATTCCAACTGCCTGTATCCGCGATCTCATTCTTTCGGTCACTACCCAGAGCTTGTGACCATAGGTGAGGGTAGGAACGTAGACCAACCAGTAAACAGAGAATTTTGCCTTACAGCTCAGCTTCACTACAACAGACTGGCACAGAGTTTGCAATACTGCAGATGCTGCACCAATCCATCTGTCAATCTCACGCTCCATTCTTCCCTCCCTTGTGAACAAAACCTCGAGATACTTGAACTCCTCCACTTGAGGCAAAACCTCACCCTTGACCTGAAGAGAGCAATCCACCCTTTCCCGACTGACTTGTGAAACAATCATATCTCAAAAAACAGTGTGAAAAAATGTAACATTAGCTAATACTTAATCTCTTCACTTGTGCATGACACTGTTTGTTGAGTTTGTTGCTTTTTTGTAAACCAAACATCTGTTTTACTGTGTGAACATATGTGTGCTAAGCATAGATGGTATGTTGATGGTGCCAAGGCTTCGAATGCACCAGTCCACAGAGAGTTCTGTAAAAGTTTGGTGTATGCAAATAAACACTGTTGGCTTGGGAAAACTGTTCTTTCACACCAATATGTTGTTTTTAAGAAAGTTGGTTTATAAACTTGAAAAAGGCCTCCATTTGGCTAGCCAATAGCTCATTCCAGACTGATTTTTGCCTCTTTCTCCATAACAGCTAAGGTGCTAACTATTTGATTATTTGACATAACATTGTATCAAAAACAACTTGGACGTCTTTTTAATAAAAACTAATCAAAATCTCTCTGCTGGCCTGTCAAGGTGGCGTTGTCAAAGATCTTCACATGGAAGCTGTTGAGGACAAGAGTGCCGTCCAGGATAAAGACACATTTCTGAATCTCGTGCGAGAACTAGTTGACTTGCCTGAGACCGAAGGCGAGAGGAGACCACACCTATTCCACACACTTGTCTCCACAGTTCGTGGTATGAGGACTGAAACCCTGCACGCTGCCATTCCGGAGGCTGCTAGCGTGTCTCACGTTCTGACCTACCAGGTTCTGACTCAGTGTGGAACCCCAGAATGCAGCAGCGCTATCATGCATATCCTCAGAACCATTAACAAACATTCACCTGAAGTTGATGCTGCTGTGTTTGCTCTGGGATTCTTGTCCAACCCCTCTGCCCTCCTAATCCATGACATGCTCGAGATGGCCAAATATAAGCCCAGCAAGCCCATCATGTATGCTCTTAGCAACGTTGTCAAACAGTAAGGTTTTCAGTCTTTATTCACTTTACTTTTTATTTTTAATAACCCATTTTTGCTGTGTACAAAGTAGGCTCTACCCTGTTCCACATAAAACTATTGTGTTTTTAAAATAGGTTTTACAAAGCTGAGGAAAAAGTGATTCCTGAGATCCTCTCTGTTGCGGAGTTCATGACTTTTCAGTTGGGAGATTGCACTGGCCAACAGGACCAGACTTTTATGACACTCAGAGTAAGCATTTTACCTGAATGCTCAAAATGGAAATGAAAGTACAGAATTTTTGTTCAGTAACAAATATTATTACATTATATTCAAAGGTGGTTGGAAACATGGCTCCAGCTGTGGTTCCTGCCAGTCCTGCTCTCCGTGCTGCTGTGATAAATTGTGTGAAGCAACCAGCAGCCTCCCAAGAAGTGCAACAAGCTGCTATTCAAGTGTACAGGCTGATTCCAGTCCCTAACGAGGTATAGGTCAAACAATGATAATAAAGTGCTATGAGTTGTCATTGTATGTTCCCATACAAAGACAAAATTGTCTCTCTGCATTTAACCCATCACACCTGGGTTGCACCCAGGTGGAGCAGTGGGCAGCTATGTAAGCTGCCCAGGGAGCAATTCGGGATAAGGTGTCCTGTTCAGAGACACCACGAGATGTGCATTGACCGGGGATCGAACCTAGGACCTTCGGGTCCCAAGACGACTGCCCTATATCATCTCTGCCCCAATGAGTCTGTCAGAGTAGTTTTATTACTAATTTTTCTGTTGATTATTGTTACTAAGTGTGTGACAAATTGTAGTCTAGAAGTATCCAAATGCAGGCAAGTGGGATACAGGTGAATCAATCAACCTTTATACATACAGGTAAATCCCATTGAGCCTCGAGGACTCATTTACAAGAGAGACCTGAGTATATAGGAGAGGATAAAATATGAACTTTAACCATTTGACTCACAGCAACTTAATTTTGGTTTAATTGTCATACGTAAGCCAACACAAGGTCAACAGTGCATTGAAATGCTCAGGACGATAAGAACCATCTTGACTTGACAAAAAACACACCCACACACAAAAAAAAAACAACAACAAGAAATACCAAAGCATGCAACAAAAATATAAAAACAAGGAGCCAAAAGTGAAAAAGCAATGCATCTACAGCAGCATGGTCCTATTAGCAGAGTGTTTCAGTTGGCAGTGAGGTTCTTTTATCATTATGGTCCCATAAGCAGCATGGTACTGTTAGCAGTGTGGTTTGGTTAGCATTGAGGTTCTTTTAGCAGCATGGTACTGTTAGCAGCATGGTCCTGCTAGCAGCATGGTACTATTAGCAGTGTGGTTTGGTTAGCAGTGAGGTTCTTTTAGCAGCATGGTCCTGTTAACAACATGGTACTGTTAGCAGCATGGTACTGTTAGCAGCATAGTCCTGTTAGCAGCATGGTACTGTTAGCAGTGTGATTTGGTTAGCAGTGAGGTTCTTTTAGCAGCATGGTCCTGTTAACAGCATGGTCTTGTTAGCAGCATGGTATTGTTAGCAGTGTGGTTCTGTCGGCAGTGTGGTCTTGTTAGAAGATCTTGCTAGCAGGTCCTGTTAGCAGCATGATGATAATAATGACCACAGCAACTGCCCTCCCAGACTGCCCTTCAGAACCAGGTCTGGCAGATAAAGAACATCCAAAGTTTCCCTGCGGAACTGAACGGGTTTGTAGAGTTCAGTCTGTCCAGGCAAATGGAGAACCATGGAGAAGGCCACCATGACAGACTGGAGCCTGAGCCTAAGCCTAAGCCTGAGCCTGAGCCTGAGCCTGAGCCTGAGCCTGAGCCTGAGGCTGGAATGGGGCCAGGAACTGAACCACAATGGCATGATGGCATGATGGCATGATGGCATGATGGCATGATGGCACGATGGCACGATTGCAAGGCAGCAACACACAAAACTCCAACAGTGTGTCGCGGTCATACCTGTAGCATGGGTGTGCAGTGTAGGCACAAAATAAGTTGAAACAAAAGCAACAGGAACAAAAAACAAGCAAGTTGATGCAGAGCTCCCATCAGTGCTACCATTCTATGGTGCACGTGACGTTAGAGGAAAGAGAACTAACGCAACTTGGGCCCAGTATTAAATAATAATAATAATCAAAAATTCAAAAAAAGCAATCTCTTAAATTTCTCATAATATCAAGAATAAACACAGACAAATGCTCATTTTATTAATTTCTGTTGGCTGCAGGTAAGAGAGGTGTTCATGCAGGTGCTTTTGGACAGTAGCAAATCTGTGCAAGAGCGAATCGCTGCATACCTGATACTAATGAAGGATCCACAGCCAAGTGAGCTCACCCAACTGAGTAAAGTTTTGTCCCGTGAGGAGGACCACCAAGTCAAGAGCTTTGTAATATCCCACATAACCAACATTCTGTCCTCAACCGAGACTGAGACCCAAGAGTAAGGAAAAGCAATGTTGCTAAAAAAAAAAAAAAGGGCGCTCTGATTCTTGCTTGGTTGACTATTTTTTTACCTTTTCAGATTGAGACAGAAGATTCAGGATGCCCTGCAAGGCAATGAAATTGACCCCACCATGGACCCCATTAACTTTTCTCGTCACTACAAGATTGGATCTCTGGAGGGAAACATGATCTTTGAGGAAGTTGGATACCTACCCAAAGAGGTTATGCTTGAAATGACTTTGAAGGCATTCGGCTTTGAGATTGACATGATGGAGGTAAGCATTTTAAGACTTTTGACCTAAATTGGACCTTAAAGATTTTTGTCGCCAAGTACAAATATAAAACCCTCTTTAATGGAAAGAAAAATGTTATCTTTACAGATTGGTATGGATGGCAAAGGATTTGAACCAGTGGTTGAAGCCTTGTTTGGAGAGAAGGGATTCTTCCCTGACACTGCCATGAAGACTATGTGCTTTGTCTCAGACAAAATGCCATGTGTAGTCAATGACATACTAGAGAACATTGTGCCTGCACTGAAGAAGAACAGGATGAAGAGACAGGTATCCATAACAACCTGGATAACACACATTAATTAAACTAAAAAAAATTGTTTGTTCATGTTGTTTATACAGTTTATGCATTTAATATGAGATGCATAATTAGAGATTGTGCACATTTGTGTTTAGACTTCCCAGCACCTACTGAAAGAAATTGGACAGAACTTTGACAAACTGGTAAAACAACTTCAGGGTCAAAACTTTCCAGAAGCAATGGTTTATCTCAGGCTCTTGGGGAATGAGCTGGGATATCTGGGGAGTCAGGATATTGAGGAGATTATCTACTGGCTTAGCATGAGGCTTGGAAACATGTACATGATGTTCCCAGGAAATGTAAGTTCAAAATAATAAATTAGCTATAATTACAACAATTAAAATGTTATTGTTTTACAAATTCATGACATAGACTAAACTTGTACTACTGTAAATGTGTTTTTTATTTGTTATACAGATAATAAAGTCACTGCTGACTAACCCTGACACCACAATATTTGCCCACTACATCTTCATGGACAATGAATTCTTCCTGCCAACTGTCACTGGTGTGCCTCTGAGGATTGCGCTGTCTGGTACTTTCACACCTGGTTTTAAAGGTGGACTTCAGATTGATCGTGGCATGGTGATTATCCTACAATGAAATGCTACGTGTATTTTATTTTGTTTTTTCTGTATAAGTGTTCCATCAACAATTCTCCTGGGTTTCCTCATAGACCTTCAGCTTCATGCCATCTGGTGGCATTGAGTTCATCACTCAGATTGGTTCCCACATTCCTGAATATGTTAATTCTGGATTGGAGATGCACACCAATATTTTCCATGAGGGTGGAATCAAAGCCAAGATCTCCATGGAAAGTAATCAAGTTAAGCTAACAATCCCTGCACCAACCCAACCTACAAAGCTCATTAAAATGACGTAAGTCATTAATATTTTGTAAAAGCTTTCATCACAAATTTCAGGCATTGTAATAGAAAATAAAACTGTCTTCTTATTTTTTTTATCTAGAAACACCTTGGTGGCTGTAACTGGGTCAGAAGTTAAGACTATTCCTCCACTGGTGATGGATAAAGTTGATGTTAGCAAGTGCACTTCTGCCTTTGCTGGAATGAACTTTTGCACAGCTCTGCAGTACGTCGACGCTTTCTCTCATGAAACAGCCCCTTATTTCCCCTTCACCGGTGACAGCAAGTAAGACCTCAAATATAAAAAAACATAAGCAAATTATAATGAAAATGATTTACCTAAGAAATACCCTCAAATTAACAACATAGATTTGCTGTGGAGCTCCACCCAACTGGAGAAGTCACAGAGTACACAGTCACTGCTGCCTATGAGCTCCTGAACGAGGGAGAAGAAGGCCAGCAGAAGGTCGACTCTCTGAAGTTTATCCTGCGAGCTGAAGGTAATGATCAGCGCTGACAGGGTTTTTTTCCTACCATTTTTTAACTGGATGAATTTGGAGAAGCTTAAAGTGATGTGCTGCTAACCACAAATCAGAAAATGTTTCTACCCCATGTACAGTGCCACCTACACATGTATTAACATGTGTCTCTAGCCCTGTCTCTTAATTACATGTTTAGATTAGAATCTTTAGATTAGGTTAGATGTCTTTTTTGCATTTACTATAGGTCTGTTTGTATTTATTGTTCTGTTGCATATCTGCATTGTGCATTGTTTTGTTTTGCACATTATGCTGTATGTTGCATAGTGATCCTGGGGAACGTTGTATCATTATAATATATACTAGTATGTAGGGATGCACCGATCCACTTTTTTTTTACTTCCGATCCGATCCGGTATACCCAAGCCTGAATATCGGCCGATACCGATCCAGTTCCGATATCATGATCATCATTGATTTTATATGAGGCTGTAATAATCTCCTCTTAAGTACAATTTGTACAAATATATGCATGCATGTCCAAAAAGGTAACTTGAGGTAAGTTTTATTAATTTTGGATAAGTTTTAAAGTTAGAATTAAATTTTGCTAGCACAAAACATGTTTCTTTTAATTCCTAGCTTTAAAGTGGATATTAAAGTGATTAATTTTAAGTGATTGTTTAAAGTTATTTTATATTTTTTTAAATAAGGGGCAGATATAAGAATTTTTTTCTTTGTTCTGCACTCTTTTCTTTCAATGTTTTCTTTTTCATGATTTTTTTAAATTTTGTTTCTTTTAAATGAATGAATTAAATTAAATTAAATGTTAAATGTCTTCAAACACATGCTAAGTTCATGGCATAAACCAACAGGCATGTTCCTGTTTTTAGTATTTTACATCACTTTATAATGTAGCTGTTTTTGTTTTTAATATAATTTTCAAATCATGTTTTTTATGATTGTCTACTGTTGTATTGATAAATATCTCCTGGAGTGTAAACTATATCTTGACTGCAAGTATCAAGCTGTGAAATCCTTCATTTTCTACAACTGATAGTGGTTGGTCATGAATTATAATGAAGTTTAGCAACTTCTCTGTAAACATTTGAGCTCCGTGGTTTCAGCGACGTCTTCTTCTTGTTCAGTCCGAAGCAGGCAGCCTGATTTGGGGCAGCCGCGCTCAGTCTGTCCCTCCTCAGAGACGGGCAGATTGAGCGGGGCAGATTGGACGCGGCTGGCCGAGGTCGAGTCGCCTCTTTCCGGTTGAGCAAAGAGCAGCGCCCCGCTGAAGCCACGGAGCTCAAATGTCCAACGCAAAACTAACTTTACCGCGGTTTAATGTGGCGCTATGGCTCTGCAGACATTTCACCTTGCTGTCTTATTTTGTGGTGTTTAGTGTAAAATACTTCCACACAGTGGACATGTTTCGATGAAGTTTGTTAGCTGTTAGCCACAGTGCTGCTAACTCAGCCCTTACGTTGTAGCTGGCTGCAAACTATGAACTGGATTTCCTGAATGTGAGGCGGCTCTTATTACTCTGGGTTCATGAGACGCTGCCGTTCAGGAAATCCATTCCGTAGTTTGAAGCCAACATGCATCATGGATTGGAAATATCGGCAGATGGATCGGAAAAATCCGATACGTAAATTATGGTGGTATCGGAGGCCGATACCGATACTGGATCGGATCGGCCCCATCCCTACTAGTATGTAGCTGAAATAACAATTAAACCTCTCTGACTTTGATTTGCTTGCTTGATCAATAACAGGGGCTGAGCCAACTGAGGCTAGATTAGCCATGAAATACAACAGAAGAAAGAATATCATCTCAGCAGACATCCAGATCCCTGACTATGATGTGGAGGCTGGGTTCTGGCTTGGTGTTGTTGATGGAAACACCAAAGGCCAAGGAACTCACTCTATCACACTTGAGTTCATAAACAAGAACATTCCAGAGCTCTCCCTTCTTGGACGTGCCAAGTAAGAAACTAAATGAAGACACTCCTAATATTAACTGTGATTATTCTAAATTTGCTCACTAACTGTTACATGTTTCAGGCTGAGGGCCATGAAAGAGGGCATGTTCCAATTCCAGGTTCAGGTTCCTTCAATCAAAGCTGAATCCACTGTCACAGCTTACCTGAATCGTGAAAAAGAAAAAGAACTGGAACTTGAAAGTAAAATGAAGATAATGGACACCACCTCTGAGCAGAAAATTGACATAAAATATGGTAATGTCATTGTCCATTTAGTTTTCCTTTCAAAGAGTAGATTTTAATTTGGGTAACATGCTTAACACAGAAAAACTAATCATTTTTAGAATTGTGGTGTACTTTTGGGGATTGAAATATCTAAAATAACAATCAGATCAGATTTTAGGCCAATATGAGGAAGCTTTGTATGAGGAAGAAATTGGCAGAACTAACCACAAACTTACTAACGCTAGGTTGATGCTAATGCAACAGTTGGTAGGCAGGGCGATCAGTTCTGTTGACAGGGCAGGCACCCTCCTTGGATTATGGTGGGAGAAGCACGAGAGCTTAACTATAATTACATATCAGTTATTGTACAGTCAAGAATCACTGAAGATTTTCTTATTTGAAAAGATTTTATTGTCTATATTCTACATGTTAATGTTTAATCCAACCATTGTAGAATGGAGCAGCCAAAAGAAAACAAAAGCTTAACTGATTTTACCTTGTGGATTAGATGATTGGATAAAAAGGGAGCTGATTTGCGACAGCAGAAAATCAGACTGTTTTTATTGTATTGTCAGATGGCAGCAAGATTGAAGTTGAGGTCAAGTCTGAAATGAACACCAAGACAAACTCCCTGCCAAATGGTGAATTTATTGAGAAGTATGCCAATGAGATTCTTGACATGCAAGTGGGACAGACTGACATGAAGGTCCGTCACATCTTCAAGAAGTTTGTTGAGGTATGTGTATTTTTTCCAGTCAGTCAAATTTTCCCAAGTAACTGAGCAAAAGATAAAAGACTGCTTTGCTTTTTTAGGCTGCGAACAATTACATGGAAAAGTATGGTGCTGAAATGCTCCCTTACATGCAGAACTTCAGACTGCCGGATATACCAGAGATTTCCCTGCCAGAGACACTCTTCCTGAATACGTAAGTGTGCACATCTCCACGGTGAATGTTTAAATTGGGAGTTCTTTTCCATTTAAAATCATTTATACTTTTATTCTGCTTTTTTAACAGCAAGGCAAAGGCTGTCTACCACTTTAACAATGAACATTTCACAGTTATAATCCCACTGCCTTTTGGAGGAAAGTCAACATCAGACTTTAACTTTCCACCAGCTCTGACCACTCCAAGCCTGTCTTTACCCCATTTTGGACTGGAAATTGTCTCCAGAGAAATCCCAATCCCAGATCTTGCTTTGCCTACTAATTGCACACTGTCTATTCCTCTGTTTGGCAAAGCTGAGTTTTCAACAAAGATGACAAGCAATCTTTATGATATAGAGGCTACACTGAATGCTGGAAAAGATGTTGAGGAACCACCAAGCTATTCAGCAAAGTTTGATCTGAAAGGAAATTCCCCAATTGACATCCTCTCAGTAGCAGTTGCAGGTATTTTATAAAGATTATCTGAAAAGTTTATCAATACTGCAACTATGAACTTAGCTAAAATGTTTTCTTTTTGTATGTTAGAACATTTTTCAGTTATTTTTCACAAAGACTCATGGGAATATGATCCAAAATCTCAAAATGTGTGTCAATACTTTGTTTTAGTCAGTCTGTGGAGTTTTTGGTCCTCCTTTATGTTTGCCTCTTGTGTTGTAGGTTCTGGGATGGTGACCATGAGTGATTCCATCAAGGCCCATTTGACAAGCTCTTTAACCCACAAGTTTATTGAAGCTAAAATTAGCATTGAAGAAGATGGAGTCATCACTGACAAAATCAATTTGAAATCAGTGAGCAAACTAAAAGCCACAAGTCCATTTGGTCTTAATATATCACTAGAACACAGTGGTATGGCTGGAATCAACACTGAGGAGTTTTCTGGTGACAGTACAATTGAGGGATTAGTCAAGGTTGGACCAATCTATGGCAAGACCATTTCAACGCAGTCATTTATCGTGGTACCATTTAGGTCAGAAGCAAAAATGAATTCTCATGTTCAGTTTGACTCCACAATTCTTGATGCCCAGAACACAATCACAGCAACCTTTAGCAATGGTGAATTCGCATTCGTGTCCAACACCAAGGCCTTTGAAGATGTTTACACTCACAGTGCTGAACTTTCCTTCAAGGACAGCAAGCTGAGAATGAAATGTGATGAAAATGTTCTTGTACTTGGTATGAAGATCCACAACCAGGCTGAAGCCTCCGCTGGTTCCGGTGAAGTCATCATCAAAATAGAGACCAATGGAGATCATTTTGATAACCGTGTTTACTCTTTGTTGATTGCCTCTCTTGATAAGAAAGGTCTTTCTGTAAACTGCAACGCCAACATGAAGCTTCTTGAGAATGAGGCTGTGCACAAGACCAGCCTGGCAATAAATGGGGATGGTCTAAGTACAAATGGAACAACCACTCTCAGTGGCTCTCTGTTATTGGAAAACACCTTTGATGCTGTTATTGATGCTACAAGGGCCACTTTGTCCATTTCAAACAAAGCTGAAATGAGTGATATCAAGGTTGATAATGCCAATACTCTTACCATGACTCTGTCTAGTCTTGACTTCCAATCAAAGGCTAAAGCTAGTGAGACTGGGTATGAACCCTACACTCACAATATCATCTTCAACCTAAAACCCTACAGTGCTTCTGCAAATGTTGACAACCACTTGGAATTTCTAGCCATCAGCTTGGACAGTGAAGCTCTATTTCAGGCAGAACCTTACAAGATGGACCTGACTGGAAACATGAAGGCCACATATGACCAGGAAGAGATCAAGCACACCTACCAGATTAACTATGCTGATCTGAGTGCTAATGCAAAGTGCAGCACCACCGGAAAACTCTTTGGCACTCACATGAATCACAATACTGAACTTGAAATTGTAGGTCTTGCTGCCAAGTTCACCAATGATGCCCGCTTCAGCTCACAGCCAATACGCTTTGACCACAACATTCGCTGGAGCATTGTTCCCTTTGATTTCAACCTTAATGCCATTTTCAATGCTGATGGAGATGTGATGGTGTATGGAAAACACAGTGGTCAGCTTTATAGTAAACTCCAACTCAGAGCACAACCCTTGGCTTTTGCCAGCTTACATGAATGCAGAGCATCAACAACTCAGCAGCTGGATAATGGTTTCTCTCTCGAAACGTCATATGACTACAAGATGGATACTCTTCTGTCACCCCAAGAGCAGAAAACTGGTCTTAAATTTAAAACTAAAATGAATGAGCATGCTTTGATTCAGGGCATAGAAGTTTACAATACTGCAGAGAAAATGGGAATTGAGCTGTCTGGCTCCATACTTACAAACATCATCAACACAGCCTCCCCTGACAACCAGGAGTTCACCATCTCTGGCTTCCTCAAGTATGACAAGAGCACAGACAGTCATATTATTAACTTCCCTCTGATTGAAAGTCTTCCCTTTTTCTTGGAGAGCATCAAGGAAGTAGTTGTGTATGTGGCAGAAGCTCTGCGAGATATCATCAACCATGAGGATGTGAGGGCTAGACTTGAAGCTCTTCCTCAGCAAATAAGTGACATAGTGGCTGAAATCGATCTGGAGGGCAAGGTAAATCAACTGAAGCATTTTTTCAATGACTTTACCCAAAGCTTTAATGTTACACTTGAAGATGTGGAACTATTTTTGAATGACCTGAGGATGACAGTTGAGAATGTACTAAATGATATAAATTTTAGCATCCAAAGTGTAGCTGATAAAATCAGTGATGTTATTTATAGTAGCACCTTTTATGAAACCCTCAGTCAAGAGATAGAGGAAGTAGTGAAAGACATTGATGACATCAAACTTGTGGTTGTGTATTGGATGGATAATATAGGCGAGATGATCCAGCAGATTGACCTGGAAAAACTGAAAGGCAGCAGTATTCAATTCCTGTATGATATTGAAGTCCAGTATAAGACCAAAGTGAAAGTACAGACCATTATAGCTTACGTCAGAGAAAAAATTGACAGTTTTGATGTGTCAGACTTTGTGAAGGAAATGAAAGAATTCATTTCTTTTTCACAAGATTTGTTCATAAGTCTCATAAAAGAATTTGTCGTTCGCACGCCAAAAGAAATTTTCCGTAGAACAACACAATACATGGTAATGTTGACAGATAAGCTTGACATTGTTGGAAAGATCAATTATGTATATGCCAAATTGAACGTATTGCTTGTACAACTTGAGGTTAACAAAAATGCTCAAGTTGTTTTAGAAAAAGCTGTGGACCTTATCAAACAACTTAAAATGGAGGAAACCATCAATGGAATGGTTCAAAGAGTGAAGGAGGCAGACATTCCCAACATATCCATGAAAATCTTACAAATTATTATTGACATTTTAAAAGCAAATGAAATTAAAGACTTGATTGAACATTTAAATGTGTATATTGAAACTTTGGTGCAAGAACTGAAGTCTCTGAATTACAATGACTTGGTGAATCACATCAACGCAATCATTGAGGAGTACTCAAGTTTTCTGAACGAAATAATCAAGACTTTTGAAATCCCCCAGAAACTTGAGGCAGCACGACAATTTGTCAATACAGTTTTATCTTCAATTCAAGACTTAGTGGAACATTTGAGAGAAATAAAAGTTGCAGAAATGATTCATTTTGCAAAGGATATTTGTGAAAAAGTTGTTTGTGATTCCCTTAAGAAGTTTGCTGAATACATAAAAAAGGAAATCGAACATGTTGACTTCAGAGAAAGTCTGAGTTATTTGCTGGAAATAGTGCAGTTCTTTTACACGTTGCCTGTAGCATTAACAAGTGAAACCTTCAACGTAGTTTTTAGGGAAATTGAGAAAGTGTTGCCTGATGAAAAAATCATTCATGAGATTGGGGAAATTATAGAAACATTTTTTAAAGAACTGAGGTATAATACGGTCTACACTCCATCCTTCACAGTACCTTTTACAAATCTTGTTGTGCCATCCAAGATGGTCAGCCTAAATTGGTATAAACGTTGGACAATTCCGTCAGAGATTGACATCCCTGAGTTCATCATCCTGGGCAGGTACACTGTAACAGCAACCACACTTTCCTTTAAAGATATCAACCAGAAGATCATTGAGCTTATTGATTTAATTTTGAAATTTAAAATTGAAACATTTGATGTAGATGCCTTCTTTGGAGATCTGACTTTGAACTTCCTCCCTAGCTTGCCTGAAATCAGTTTGCTAGAATTCACTTTTCCTGAGGTTGCATTCCCTACTATTCCACAATTACCTGTAGAGGAGCTTGTTAAGACTCTTGAGATTCCTGAAATCAAGCTGCCAGTCATTCCAAAGGCGATCATGGTTCCATGCTTCGGTAAACTTTACGGTCAGATTAAACTCCACACTCCCATCTATACTGTCAAGACATCTGCTGAGTTTCAGAATGCCACTCAGAACAGAATGACACCTCTGTTCACTGGATTCTTCAATTCGCAGGGCACCGCTCCCAATTTTGAATTCCTCAATTACCAGCTTGACACCAGCACTCGTATTGCAGTCCCAAAAATGAAACGCATTGTCTTTGCAGAGACTGTAAAGTTTGATCATGTTGCTCTTGGAGCCGAGCATCAAGCATCCGTGACTCTGTACGGTCTATCAGCTCAAGCCCAAGCAAAAACCACAGTTAAAGTTGATACTGAATATTACACTGCCAATTTGATGAATACAGCCTTTATTGCTGTGGAAGGAGGAATGACTGCCACTGTTGATACAACCTACACCCATACAGTGCAGATGCCATTTGTGGATGTCCCAGACGTGGTTTCTGTAAACCAAAAGATAATAGCTCAGCAAGATGGCTTCACTCTCAGACTGACAGCTGACAATTCTGCAAATGGAAAGTGTAGTGATATCAACCTTAAGTGTTATGGTATGAACCATGTAAGCAGTTTGCAGCTATCAGTCACCCCTAAGATTGCCAGTCTGATATTATCTGGTGACACAGACCTTGCAGACATAAAGATGAAACAGCACATTACAGCCGAATCAGGCACTTTCAGTTACTTCAAGTTCAATGTGAGCAACAAGGCAGAGGCACCAGTAATCAAGAACAGTCTCCTAGTGGCATCTGGACTTGCCAGTATTAATGATATGAAGATTGAAATTAAAGCAAACCACGAGACAGAACTGCAAGGTGCAGAGAGTGGAGTCAGCTCCAATGTAGTCAACTTTAAAATCTGTCCTGCTGAATTTGTCTTTGAGTTCCTAAACAGGGCAAATGCCAAGATCAACATTTTCAAAGACCTGTTTGCTAAACTAGAACTGCAGAATGATTACTTGGTTAACTTGGGTCCTGATGGACAAAAGATAAACAGATTCTTTCTAGCTCGTCTCAATGAGTACAAAATGTTTTTCAATGTCACTCTCAATAATAACAGAAATGAAGCTGGAATATTTTTTGAAACAGAAAGTCATGCCGATTTGTTTTTCCTGAAAGTCCCATTCAGCGTTCCTGAGATTGAAATACCTTTTGTTGACATCCATACTCCAGCTTTCAGTGATTTGAACTTGTATGAGCAGACTGGACTTCAGAACATTTTGACAACAACTGAGCAAACTCTTTCTGTGGATGCCAAGGTTCTTTATCAGAAAAGCAAGGCTGCCCCACTTGTTGATATAATGGGTCTGATTCACATTCCCTCTATGGATAGAGTGACCACAGACCTGTCTTTCAGGTCTGCCATCTTTGATCTGAATGCCAATGCTCTCCTGTATGCTGAAGATGGTCTTTTCATCCGCCTGGGAGCTAACACTGTCTCTGCGTTTGATTATCTGGTAGCCAAACTTGAAGGCACCACCATTCTCACCACCAAAAAAGGAATTAAGTTGGCCAGCAGCATCTCCCTGAAAAACCAACACATTGAAGGCACACATGCCAGCACCATCAGTATGAGCACAGAAACTTTCGAAACTGCTGTCTCTGTAGCTTCAGTAGGGAAGATTACTCTGCCAATACTCAACCTGGAAGCAAATCAAAATCTGATTGCAAACACCAAGCCCAGAGCCAATGCTCAAACCTCCTTCCAAATTAAGGGCGATTTCAATATCCCTAAGATAAACGCCATTGGAAAGGCCGAAGCAAACCACACTCTAAAGCTGGAAGTAAACAATGAACATGTTTCAGTGGAGTCATCTGTTAAGTCTAACATGAATGGCAGAGTTTTTGAAAACTATCTAATTCTAGGAGTTCTGGATAATGAAGCTAATTTGTACCTAAGTGAAAACAGCTTCCGTTCTACTTCCAAAGTTACAGCTGATGCCAAGCTTAACCATGGCACAACCAAAGTTATTGGAATGGATGTGAACAACAATATGGCTGCTGAAGCCTCCAAAGGACGTCTATTTGCAGAGATGAGGCATTCATGTAACAACGATGCAAATTTATTCAATTTTAAAACCAAAGGAAAGCATAACATCCAGGCTACTATTGACCTTGCACCAATTTCTTCATTGACTGCTGATATTGAAATTGATATGGCTCAGCAATGCAATCATGGTGATCTAACTTACTTGGAGAAGATTGTTGCTGAGGTGGCCACTTCTAAGCAGAAGATCTCTTCAGTTGTTAAATTTGTTAGCCCAGTGTACATCACAAACATGGAAGCTGAAATGGAGGGTAATGCTCCTGTCTTCAAGATCAAATTTAAGTCTTCAGCCACTTCTCCCATTGTGATACTGCAATATGACTTGGATGGTGAGTTGATTAAAACTGTCTAACATTATCTTTTCAAATTGTAAGCAACGGCAAGGTCCAAATCTGTCTTTCTCGCGTTCTTTCATTTCCAATAGCTCATTCCACCACAAACTTTGAGAATGACCTTGTGAAAATGGTTAGTAAGCTTGCACTGGCTCATACTGATCTCACCATGGATGTTAACCATGCCATCATTCAAGCTCTGAGGTAACATTTTATTGGTGCATTTTAAATTGTTGCTACTGATGCTCAATGTTTAAAATACTAAACTTGTTTTAACTCGTTTTAGGCAAAAGCGTCAAGCGGATGAAAGGTAAATAATCTTTTTGTTTCTTGCTGTTTATTTTTATTTATTTTTTTGGATGAAGTCAATAGTTGAGAAAAAAAGTTGCATACGTGCACACACACAAATAAATATATATGTCTGTTTTTCTCTTGCAGTGTCCCCCACCACACCTTGAATGTTGACATTACAAGTCCAACTTTCACCGATGTTAACCTTCGCTACGCTTCACACAGAGATGCTATCAGTGCCTCAGTATCTACTCCAACTGCCGGTTTTCTTGGCCTTCAGCTTAACCCATTTCAGATGAGTGCAAGATTCTATGGACGATCTCCTGTGAGTTTTATTGATCTATACATACATACATACATATATATATGTATATATACATATATACATATATATATATACATATATATATGTAATGGAAAATTACGTTCCAAAATAAAATGTCTATACTTTTTTTCTTTTTGGTAGACTACTCTGGATACTGATGTTGAACTCTTGCAAGTCAGACCTTCTAAGGATGCAGACAAGACCAACTTGCAGATTATCTATAACATAGAGGCTCAGAAGGCAATTGTTTCTGAGCTCAAGACAAGACTTCCCTCCATTATCTCCTCATTTAAAGCGTTTGCAGACAAATACCATGTCACAAGTTCTGTGGAGTTGCTGAAGGAATCCATCAATGAAGCCTACAATGTTGCTGTCAACTATGATGTTCAAATGAGCCAGATTTCAATTTTCTTCAGGAACACTATTGTACGGTACCAAAAAGCTGTCAAGACCTTCCTTGATGCTGTCATCAAAGTCCTGAGAGAGACCCGCTTTAAACTGCCCGGGTCTGATGAGATGATAACTCTCCCTGAGCTCCAAAAGAGGCTGACCACTATCGCTGCTAATATGCTAGATGTAACTGTCCAGAATATTCATGAGAATATGGAATTGTACTGCAACTATTTTGTAGAGAAGATAGGCAATGTTGAAGTGGCAAAGTACGATGGTGAAGTAATTACTGGAAGCCAGATAATAGATGAGGTTAAAACTGAAGTTAAAGATATCTTTGATGATGTGGTGGACATTTTGAAAAATTTGGAAAGTCTTGACGAAATGCTGGAAGAGATAAGTGACACTCTGGAGGTATTTGTTGAGACAACTCAGGAGTTTGTTGATTCGCTCAAGTCTGACTATTTAGATGAAGTGTTCACTGACGTCAATGAGATCTACGGCACGGTTGTCACAGCAGTTGGGAACTTTGCTGACCAGATCCCTCCTTTCAGCATGGAGGAGTTAAGCAGAGTGTGTGAGTCCATCATGAACACCATCATTCAACTCATAGACCAGTTCAGTGATGAGGTTTTTAGTTATCTGCTGCAAACTTCAGAGGAAGTCCAAGTCTCCATGACAGTCAGAGATGGAATGCTTGAAATTACCCTTCCACTTGATTTCCAGCATTAAGTAGTCCTTACAGACTGATAAATAACACATTACCATTTGTTCAGTACAAATCAAAGATGTGGACAATTTAACTATTTATAGCAACAAGATAGAAACCCCTGTTTCTCATTTACTAGAGAATGTTCTGTACAAACACGGAATTTGTTGTATTTTACTGGGACTCATTTCAGTCAGGGGACAAGTACGAATAAAAGTCAACAAGTCAATAAGTGTCTGATTCTTTTTTGTTTTTGTTGTTTTTAAATTTTGTATCCAGATGTTACACAAATGATGATGGACTGAGCCATCATCGTTGATGGATCTTGCTTCCCTCTGTTGTCTGTGAGTTATTTGATGACTGCCGAGTCTGTTCCATTAGCAACATATCTGTTGACATACTGGACAAATAAAGGCATCATTCAGGAGGCTCTGGATTTTGCAGAGCACCATGATGTCCAAATGAAGGAGACCCATGGCTCAGGTTTTTGGAAAATCACCCTGAAATATGGCAGGCATTATCCATGTCTGACATGAGTAGCTTCTGTTCCACGTTATTTAGGATAATAAATGGTATTACCCTGTTTAATCCCATCAGAAACAATTGTTGCCTTCTGCTTTCTGTGTTTAGCTCATACTTCAGACAATGGACCCTCACCATTGTGTCCACTGGTGGAGGATAGGGTGCTGCCACAGGAGGGCAATGATACTCTCAATGTGTTGGACTGTTTTTTTTTTTCAAGAAGAATAACCTATCTCTTTTTTGGTTGTTGAGATGGAATATATGATTCTTTGAAGTGAATCAGATCTTGACGATCTGTTCCCTTCATAGAGCCGTCAATGGAATCATTTAATTTTGTTAACGGCAGTGATGTCATCATACGGCATATGTGATGACGCATATCGTCAGGGCTGTACCACATGTTTTGTCAAGAGAAAAATCCCATTACAGTGCAATGAAATCCTTCCCTTTGCTCATCCTCCTTCGTCTCAGTGAAAAAGGGAAATGCGAAGAAGGAACGAATGCCTCTGTGGTTAAGGAAGAAAACATGAAGAAATTATGAGTTAAAAATAAAACTAGTAACAACTTTTTTTCTGTTTGCAACTCAGTTCTTATCATTCGTTGTAAAGAGCTGTTCAAACGATACGGATCGTTTGTGAACGTTGCGTGTCTAGTTGTTTATTTCAGCTGTATAGTCCACAAAGTTCACATTTTTGGATTTCAGTAACGTAAACGTCTGTGTGTTTTAATAAAGAAGATTATGATAATGTGCCAAGTCAGAAATACATTGTTTCTAATAACTCTAGTAAAGGCAACCCCAGATGTCCTAGCTTTTCACCAGCCTTGAACGCAGCATTACATTATGAATCTGAAAGTCACATGTGCAGGCAAACAATGAGTGATCACAGCAGGGCATTCATGTATGAGCATTAACAATTTGTAAGTGCAGCATACTTGTGCAGTTTGAAATTTGTGCATTTGAAAATCTATATACGCATTTGTGAATTCTGTCGTATGCATACACATCTCATTGTATGCTTTTGTGAATACTCTGAAACAGATTCATCTTCATATTCTTGGACATTACTTTACCTCCATTCCATAATTTCACACCACAAACAAAAATGCACATAGATCACACATGAGCATCTTATGGCCCATGGGCCATGTCTGGCCCATTAACTGTCTCCATCCGGCCTGCGGGAGCGGGAGGTCAATGAATAATGATAATCTAATATAACTATTTCTGCACGTTAATCCAAAAACTAAAATTTAAACAGACTTTTGCAACTGGGACGTAAAGTTGGTGAGAGATTTGAGTTTTGTTCTAGCGCATGGAAAAATATAAAGACCAATGCAGAATGTCACATTTTTACCAACAAACAAACATCCAAATGTTTATTTACGGAAGTCAGTGACAAAACAGTGAGCCTAGTTTGTGGAGAACAAAACACTGTTTTTAAGGTTTGTAAATTAAATCAGCACCATCAAAATAAATGCTAGCCTGAAGCTAAAAGCTATAAAATGTTACCTAAAAGCTTTTAGAAGCATGACCTAGTTGAACTTTTTAGCTAAAAGCAAATATATATAAAAAAAATTGTTCTATATTTTAAAATAAAGGACAACATTTATTGTCCTAAATAATAATAATAATAATTATTAATATCCCATCTTCCAGTCCCCAGCATTCCTAACCCCCTATAAATAAACTTACTTTTAACCTTTGCTTTCATATAATCTTTTCTGTTCAGTTTCAGTATTCTGGGTTCTGGTTTGGAAATGTATTTGCCAAAAACGACAAAAGTTCATCTAATGAATGCTTTCTGCAATTCTCATTAAAATCTGTCCAATAGTTTATGAGTAATGTACTCTTTCTCTCTCGCTCTCGACGAAGATGGATGCTCTCTTTCCCTCTCCTGCCTCTGCTTTTGTCCTGTGAATTTCAGAGCCTCTCTTTACACATTTTATGAATCTAAAATTATTATGGAACTGGTCTCTCAACGCAATTAATAAAATTTTCTCTACTAGAAGACATGGTGCAGAAGAACCCTCATGCCCTGAAAGGACACATGCAACTGGATATATCATGGATTCCTGGGGTGTTTAGAAGATGATGTTCTTGTCTTGCTGTCTGTTGACGACATAGCAGACACATACATAATTGGATTTATGATAACAGGGTTTCTGCTTTTTGGAATTGGCGGATACCTGGGATATTGACTAATGAGGAAGAGGTCGACAGCAGTTTCGGCAATAGTAAATCTGCCTGTCTTATATGAAGGATTACGCCGTGTTTCGAGCTCTCAGACTAATATGCTTTGCGAGCTGAACCGTAAGCTGGACGCGATTTCTGAGAACCGTGGACCAATTGCAGCTCGTAGGGCTCACCGGCATGAAGGAATCAACCTTGGAGAAGGCTAACAAGCACGAACCAGTGGAATATGCTGGTGAAGATTCTCAGTCATCCAGTGGAATGTCGTCAAACCAGGGGAATGTCCACAGCTCTGGCTGTTTGGATTTGCCATTGAGTGTATCAGCAGAACTGAAGGCAGACGTGAAATCAGTAGAGTCGGCCTGCCCAAGACAATTGTTGCTAATCAGTATTTGGCCTCCCCGATGGCCTTAGATAGGCAAACATCTCAAAATTGCTCCTGGAAGATATGTAGATTGAAAAGCTCTGTCCCC
>NC_056509.1:37936434-37943249 GCF_014905685.2 Nematolebias whitei
CCCAAAAAAAACAAAAACAACAACAACAAAAAAAAACCATCTGTGGACCGTTATCAGAGTGGACTGACTGAGAGATACTGTAACATCTTTATTAGGACTATGGAAACTGAAGTGTTAATAGACAATCCCACCATCTTGTTGTGTGCCCCCCACCCCACCACCCCACTGCAAAATGTATTATGTCTCTCTCTATAACAAAGTCCATGATCAATAATCCAGGTATAAAATCCAACATTTTTCAGTCAGGTCATCTAGACAGTTTCTCTTTTTTTTTCTGCTGAAACGTTTCGCCTTTGATCCGGAAGACTTCATCAGTCAAGAAAACACACAACAAAACTGATTCTTCCCCCAACAGCTTACTCCAAAGTGGAACAAACCAGTTCTGCTTGTGATAAGATGGTCTCTTTGGTACGCCCCCTCCTCCATTGCCGGCCCTCTTCCTTGTTGACAGTCGTGTCAAACTGGTTGAAAACAACAAAGTCCATGCCAAAAAAAAAGAAACTGTCCAGATGACCTGAATGAAAAATGTTGGATATGTCTCTCTATGTTGCTTGCTGAGGTAGATTTCTTTTGCTACCTTACATCGTGCCCTGTGTCAAGGACACGGCGTGAGAGATCTTTCTTTTTTTTTTTTTTAATAACTTGTCTCCTCATGTTTTCTTCCACTTTTCTTGTCTAAGCGATAAGGGCAGCGCTTCAGAGCTTCATCGAATGCCGCATCCTTGTGACTCAATGAGACCAAAAGATAAAGCTTAACTAAAAAATAAAACAAGTTATTTTCCTAACACAAAGAGAGAGAGAGACAGAGAGAGAGCCATGAAGTCGGAAGCAGACAGTCTCAGAAGTGTTTACCTCTGTTCAAATAGGAGCTATCTAATGGTGTGTGCATTTAAAAAAAAAAAACAGTCAGTAACATTCAGTTTATTCCTCGTCTATATCCCCACCAAGTTTCACTCAAACGGGCCACGTATTATTTGTATCTCCTGACACACAATGCACAATGCAACCGCATGGTGGAGCGTCTCATGCAGATTTACTCCAGACCGTGCAGACTGTTCTCCCACACTGCTCAGTGCTGAAGTCAAAACTTGTGCAACATTAAAGCCGTTCTTCGCTGATTAACTTATCTTGAGTTCAGCAGTGTTGTAATCCCAGTCGAACAGCAGTCACAGATGTCTTCTTTTTTACCAGGTTAAAGGTTAAAAACAAAAAGGTGCTGACAAATGGAATTCTGTCAACATTAGCGAACGTAAAAATGGCCATAGCTCAGCCAGTTTTACAGATGAGCTAAAGTTTGGTGTGATAGTAGCTGGTTGTCATCCCCACTTCGGCTTTGAGTGTTAACTGATTGGATTATTTTCCTGAACAAGATTTTGCACACATTACATAAAACCTAAACTGTACATGTGACCTTAATTTAAATAATTTTGTGACTTTTGGACATAATCACCTGTCGTTAAGGAAGGCAAGAGATCATATAATTGCTTGTATGGATGTGTACCTGTTTGTTTGTTAGCAAAATATCTCATAAATGACAGGCCAAACTTTAATGAAATTCTGAAAAAGTAATCCATGAATGTCTCATGGAGTCAACTCAAGTCAAGATGGTCACATCAGCCAATTGTTTTAGTAAACACAAACTGATTGTACTTAATTTTATAGACTGAGCAAAAATTTCTTACAGCTTATATATTTATACATACTCGTTCACTGCTTTACTCACTTTATAGTAGAAGTAGATTCAGTTGTATCACAAACTCCTCCTTGACTATTTTTTATTCTATTGAGTTTTTTTTTTTGTTTTTATTAGTTGTTTACTTGCAATAAATAAACAGAAAATAATAATGATCCAGATTATTTAAAAGGCTGAAATCACACTTCTAATAGTGTGAATGTTTATGAAGCATTGTTCACACTATTGTGATCCATTTTTCTTTCGTAAGTTTTTCTGCATTTTTCTCGTTCCACAATTTTTGTGCTATTTCAACAAATCATAAATCAAAACATTCAGCTCGTTCAGGAGAAGGGGGCTTTGACTTTTGGTACTGGTGCAACTTTAGATTTTATAAATATTTAGCCTTTTCTGCCACTTCTTGTTTCTCATATTAAACTAATTGAGCTCATTTTACATCTTTCGTATCTTTAGACCTGTTTACAACCTTTTACTGCTCCGTTCACATTTTGGGCTGGTTAAGCTTCTTTCAGCTTCCTTGAGCAAATTAAAACAAAATTTCAGCTACTTTCAGCTGTTTTTTCAGCTGTTTTGTGATCCTTTCAGATTATTTCTGCTAACGAGAAGATTTTTGTGCTTCTTCTAACTTCTTTCTGCTAAATTTAGCTTGTTGTGCTCCTTTCAGCTTATTTATGCAAGTTTTATATATTCCTGAATTTCAGCTACTTTTTAGCTGTTTTTATGCTAATTTCACTTTATTGTGCTCGTTTCTGCTTCTTTCAGCCTAATTGGGCAAAATTGTGCTCTCTCCACTTCATTCTACTAATTTAAGTTTAATTTAATTAGCTTTTCAGCTACCTTTTCTGTATTTTTGTAGCTAACTTCAGCTGTTTTCGGATCAATTCACGTTTTCCGTGGTAACTTTTGCTACTTTCCGCCTAATTAATTTCTTTATGATAATTTCAGTTTATTTTGCTCCTTTCAGGTTATTTCTGATAGTTTCACCATTTTCTGCGATTTCAGCTACTATTTAGATGTTTTTGTATTAAATTTAGCTTTTTCAGCTCATTTCAGCTCCTTCCGCTTGTGGTTGTTTAAGCTTCTTTCTGCCTTTTCAGCTACTTTTCAGCTATTATTTAAGCTAATTTCGGCTTCTTTTTTTTTTTGCTAATTTCATTATTTTGTGCTAATTTCTGCTTATTTAAACCTAATCCATCAAATATTTGTTTGTTCTGCTTTCTTCTGCAAAGTTAGGCTTGTTCTTCTATTTCCGCATGCTTATAGCTAATTTAAGCTGTTTTTAGCAAGTTCTTCAGCATTCACACTGCATTTTCACAGGAAATGCAATTTCTCTAGTTTAGACTTGTTTATGTAGGTTCATGACTTCAACTCCAAATCATATTATCTAATAAGAACAAAAAAGGTTTTGAAGTTAAACTGTCATATTTATGCTGTATCCTTTGACCTAAGTTCACAAAGATGCCAAATAATTTTTTCTGAGCAAACATCAGTATTTCTGATGATGGTCAGGCTCCAAAACAACCGGGCTAGCATTCATTGAAGGAATGCCTGTCACTCGCTCCCTTTCATGCCAGAGTTTTAGAATGAAATCATCTTATGTTGAGAAATAAGGACCAAAAGCTCTCCTTGGATGGCATTAATCTGGCCTCCAGCTCTTATGTTAAAAATCTTGGTGCTATTTTTAATCAAGACGTGTCTTTTATCTCCCACATTAAAAACGTTATTAGAACCGCATTCTTCCACCTGAGTAATATCACTAAAATTAGAAACCTCCTATCTGAAAATGATGCAGAAAAACTGGTCCATGCATTTGTCACGTCTAGACCAGACTATTGCAATGGTTTATTATCTGAGTGTCCAAATATTTCTTTAAAACGTCTTCAGTTGATCCAAAATGCTGCTGCCAGAGTCTTAACTGGAGATTCTGCCCCGGACAGTGAGGCAGGAAATGCTACACGCTTATCAGACAGAGGCGAGGTCAAGACGACCTCGGCTTTCCATCAGTTACTGATAAACATCCATAATCTATAAATGTTCTTGACAGTAGTCATTTTTGGTCAAACCTTAAATAGAACAATATGAGCAATCTTACGAGAAATCGCAGTGTATTGCACGATCTGTTACAGCTTGGAGTGTGTGTTATGAATGACTCTCTGCGACCACCACACCCAGTTTCAGCTCGATGTCGGTAAAAGTCACCGTGCTTTGTTTTGTTGTGTTGTTTGTTGTGTTGACATCGGTCGATCAGCTGTGGCGACCAGCTTTATGGACGTCCCGTGATTATCAACTTTAAGTTTCATCAATATTCGGTCAATATTTCGTGAGATATTTTGCTAACGAAGAAAACAAATGAAAACACACAGCAAAAACATTATTACTCCACTTCACCGTTTGTGGCTGGCGATAAAAATACAAGACTGAAGACTGATTTCAAGCGCTCTGATAATGCAGCGGATGAGTCAGGTTTCAGTCCTGCCTCCGTTTGCTTCAGACTGTTTGACAGCTGGGGGTCAAAGGTTAACCTCACTCTCTGTAAGGAGACTTTGCGTAGCGTTGGTGGACACTTAAAACCACAATAACAGCATAACCTTTGTCCTAGAAACGTTCAGCAAAGAGTTACAAAGTCTGGTGACTTAAAAGGATTTGCTGAACAGAATCCATTAAACTGAAACTTCGACTCCAAAGCAGTTCATTATTGCCTGCAGGCAAAAGGTGTGTGTGTCTGTTAGCAAAATATCTCATGAACCAGTGAGCCTATTTTAGTGAAAGCTGCAGAGAGCAATTACTGGTTGTACTTCTACAAGTGATTAACTTTTGGAATCAACACAATTGAAGATGGCTGCCACATATAACTTATTTAAAAAAAAACTAAAAACAGCTATAATTCTGTCTTATTTATAGATATTATTCTAAAATTAAGTGTGGCAGTAGCTGAGAGTTTTTCACAACATATATTATGTGTGTTAACAGATTATACAAGATATATATTTTTTTAAACATTGCCGTGGCCTGTTTAGAATTAACTCTGTGTCTGTTAGCGAAATATCTCACAAATCGCTGCACAGACTTTAATGAAACTTTCAAGAAATAAACACTGAATACACATCTACAACTATTTAACTTTTGGAGTGAATCCAATATAATATAGATAGACAATTAATCCACATAAGCCACTGCATATCGCAGTCCATCTTTCAGATGTTGGGCTACAAATTGTTGTGGTAGTAGTTGAGCGTCATTACTTAGACATTTTTGGAGTGGGACATATCATACTCACTCATACTCTTTAGTTATTCATAATTTAATTTTAACAAAACAGCATCACCATTTCTCATAATAGGATGTCTCAAAGATTCTGGCATGGAAGGCAGCGGGCGATAAGCATTCATTAACAAACTGCTAGGTCTTTAATAATACATTATCAAGAGTGAAAAACAAGACTGCAATAAAATAATCCGTGATAAATATTTGTGGCAAAACAAGCCATAAAAGTTAGGGATTGATGCGATATTAGTCTCAATATGACACTGGTCTGATTACAAATTGTTTTCTTCTCTTCCGTTGAGATTAAGACCCAAATAAACATGTTTATTTTAACAGTAAATGTTCTTAAAAACTCACTTTTGGCTTCTCAGTGACATCTGAGCAACAGATAAAATAATAAAGTGGGAGTCGTTTAACAATCAAGCTGAGCACACCCAGCCAGTGCTGACAGACAAGTCTTTTTACCTTTGGCCTGCCACAAGGACGGCTCAGACTTTGGAACCAGGGCAACATATCCGCAGGTCCCAGGGCTCATATACAGTAAGACTGGAGGTCTATAAAAACCCAAAGACGCAAGCAGGAGGATTAGTCTTCAGAGAAAGAGGGAGACTCTCCTCAAGCTGTGGGAGCCCATCATGTGGGGAGCCAAGCTTTGCCTCTTGCTGCTCCTGGGCACGCACACACTCGCCCGTAAGTACGCTGCTTTTATAGCACCATAATCATGTTTAAGGACGCAATTTTGTATTTTTTGATGTGGGGAAAAAATATGTTTTATTGCATGTAAAACATAAAAATTATTTCCTTCACGATTGGATGATGTCATATTCCTGACAATAATTCTTGATGCTAAGTGACACTAACTGAATGCTAAAGTTGGTGTGCTCTTTTCCACATAACAGAATAATTTAAACGTGCTTATTTAAATGTTGTTGTTTCTATAAAGCAAATTATTGTCCTTGTGCGCAGAACAAGATGTAGGAAGTGCGGAAGAACAGTCCCCGCTTTGCTTTTGTGAGTTTCCTTCTTTAAAATGTTTTGTTTTTGTCATTATTATTGAGAGTGACTGACTTTTATATTTATTAAAAAAGAATTTTACCATGTTTTTATATAATGAATATTTTTGTTAACATTAACTGGTCATTTTGATTGATTATTTATTCATTTGTTTGTTTGTTTATATGTGTTGCAAATAACTTAAAACATGACGAACAAGGTGGCAGATATTGTACTCTTTGGTAAACACTTTAAAAAAAGTTTCATTTTTAGGTTTGAAAAACTTTAAAACAAGGCAGAAAGCTACAGATGAGAAGGATTTATTTCTTTATTTATTTATTTATTTATTTATTTATTTATTAACAGCTGACATCACTAAGAAACTTTCCTCTGTGTTTATTTTAATTACTTTAAAACATTTTATAAGGGTGTTTTAAATCCAAATTTTGTTCCAACTTGCGTTGGAGACAATTTGCCCAAAGGTTTGGAAAACATTTGTAAATATATGTTTTTATTTTAAATATTTTTTAAATAAAACTTTATTATGGATTTACAACCAAAAAAATAGTCACAAACCATGACATGCATACAATTAAAATAGAATTAATTTACTTATATAACTTGTATGAAAAAAAAAAACTTTTGAAAGTATTTTTGGCAAATAGAATGTAAAATTCCAAACTTTTATATTTTTAATGAATATATTTACTAACATTAACCAGTCATTTTGATTATTTATTTATTTATTTATTTATTTATTTGTTTATTTATTTATTTATTTGTGTAAATGTTTAAAAGGGATTTTCTGGTTGAAAATGTGCTCCTTTGCTTGAATTCCAATCCACAACATCTGGTTGAATATATA
>NC_056509.1:37943649-37966564 GCF_014905685.2 Nematolebias whitei
TTTTTGACGTTTAAGTGTCATTTAATAAACTTTTTACTGCCATAATAATTATGTTTTCTTTTGATTAGGCTGAAAAAACAAACATATTATGGCAGTAAAAAGTTTATTAAATGACACTTAAACGTCAAAAAAGTTAAAACAGGTCATCTGGACAGGATGACCTGTTTTAACTTTTTGTGATTTATTTGCCTGGATGATTGAACGTAACATCAGGACACTTAAATGTATTGAAATGTTCTAACTGACACTTTTTAGTGGCCAAAAGATACAAGAACTTCAGACGCTTTGTGTACAACTATGAAGCCGAGACGCTGAACGGTGTGAATGGAGCCGCGAATGAAAAGGCCGGCCCTAAAGTCCACTGTACAGTAAGTCCCGGAGCCAGAACAAAAACCTCCATGGCTGTCAGTGTGAAACAGGAGAGCAAACTGTTTCTTGTGCCGCGCAGGTTGAGGTCGACGTACCCCAGACGTGTAGCTTCATCCTCCGCACCACAGACTGCTCTCTGAGTGAGATCTCCGGTTTGGACGATGAGGGGAACCCGGTGTACCGTCCTGCTGCTGGGGATGAGAATTTCAAAGCTGCTATGGCCAAGTTAGTCATCCTTTATCTGTCCAGGAATTACATCATAGTGTGACAAATGAGCTCATTTAGCGAGATCAAAAAGAGAGGATGACCTAAATGTTTGGTTCTGGGTTCAAATCTACCCCTGCTTCCAGGAACCCTTTGAAGCTTTCAGTGGAAGGACAAACTGGTGTCAAACTGTACCCTGAGGATGATGAGCCCACCAACATCCTGAACATCAAGAGGGGGATCGTCTCCTCTCTCCTGGTGCCTGACCTGGATGAGGAGAAGAACGCTGAAATGGTAGCTCCTCTTCTTCTTAATGATCATTTTGCAGCCAGTTAGTCCAGACCAAGAGGAACTTAATTCTGTTTGTGATGTGGAGTCGCACAAAGATAAACAAGTTGCACAACCAGCAGATAAGCTTCCCCAGTCAGAGGTGATAAATGCACTCTTATGTTCTTACAGTGACACTCATCGTGTACAGGCCAAAGTCCGTGATAAGTTATCTGAGCTCTTAGCATCACCTGCTCCCACGATAAGAGTGGAGAAAGACAGAATCGTTCAGGTTCATTGATTATCGGGTCTAGAAAGGACAGAACACACATTCTCCAATCAGATAGGCTTTGTTTGTGAGATGTGACGAACATCCCCCCAAGTACTGATAAAGCCTCTTGTTTTCAGCCCACCGTGCACGGCGTGTGCTCCACTGAACTCTCCGTTAACTCCAGAGACGACGTTGCTGTCGATGTGACCGTCAGCAGGGATCTGTCCACGTGTAACTGGTTTGTTGCTCGCAGACAGGACACCAGTCCTCTGGCCCTCATCTCTGGCATGGTGAGAACATCAAGTTTGATCAAAGTTGAACTCACCTTGTATCTTGTCTAAAAAAATGAAGCATTATACTCATCTTAAAGATACTCTCAAACACGCCAAATACATTTCCTGACCCTGACTCGTGCGTCTTTCGTCAGAACTACCCTGTGTCCAAGATGATCAGCAGCACTCAGATCTGTAACTACAAGTTTGACAGCCAGAAGAAGCACATGACCAGTGGATCCTGTACAGAGAAGCACATCTTCCTACCCTTCTCCCATAGGTAAAAGAATCAAACAATTGTGCACCATTCTGAGTTCTTTCTTTTTTTTACTCATTATTCTAATTTTTAAATCTCCTAAACTGTGTTTGTCTCCTTTGGAATAACAAGGGATGAATATGGAATATCTGCAGTCGTGAGGCAGACTGTGACTCTGAGAGAGACTTCCAAGATTAACGACAGAATATTCAACCACAGTAAGTACCGATATATTGGATGTACATTGTCCACACTCGTCTACTTTCCTGTAGTTTTCTTGTCGGTGCCAAATGCTTTCCGGTGGAGGCGCCTGTTGCTATTCACCTCAAAACAAGTCTCTTTATTCACATCTTAATCTACTTTATTGTGGCCTGAACAGTAGAGTTCACCCTCACAAACTGTACATCAAAATGAGCATTGGCATTTGGACTTACCGTACTATGGCAATGTAATTTGCCCAAAAAACAAACTTTATAAGATAGAATGGATATATTTTTTAATCCCATTAAACCTTTGAGCTTTTTAAAAATATCTTATGAACCGCAAGACAGATTTTATTGAACCTCTCACCAAGTAATCACTGGAGGTGTCTCTACTAAACCCGATTCAAAACCCAATGCAAAATGACAACCACCGCTACTTTGGCAAACACAAAAAGGGATATAACTCAGATATACTGAGCAAATTTTGATGTGGTAGTAGCTGATAGTAATCTCCATCACAAACTCGGAGTACAAACAAAGGAGTGTAAACTTTGGCTCCCACAGTTCCTTTTCAAATGGCTTTAACTCGGTCAGTTTTAGAGGTATTTACCTACATTGGGTGTGATAGTAGCTGACTGTAATCCACAAACGCAAGCTGAGTGCTAACAGATTGCTAACTTGTTTGTTATCCAAGATGGTCGCCACAGCTATCTTAGCCAACACAAAAATGGATATGATTCAGTCAGTTTTGAAAATACCGAGTTAAAAATTGATGTCGTCATGGCTGATAATGATCCCAAAGAGATCCTTTACCTGCTCAGTTCTTCATTTGCCATTACCTATTGGGGACAATGTCTGTTGGCAAAATATATCATCAACCACTGAAACAATTTCAATGAAACCAATGGATGCATGCTTGAAATAAACCTGATTCAAGATGGCTGCCATAACTGAACACACGAAACGCAGACACCTTGAAAATGTCTTCTGAGTTTTATTTATTTATTTATTTTTGGCTGATTGAACTGTAATTCTGTTCAGATGAAGCCAACCTGAAGTACCTCCCCATGGACGCTGTTGATGACAAGCTGCCGGTGCAAACCAAGGACGCTGTTCTAACCACGATGCAGAAGCTGAACACCCTGTCACAGACCACTGAGGGCCAGTTGCGTGCCGGCCTCTTCCACAAGCTGGTGTCTGAGCTCCGCGGATTGAAAGTCGACATTCTGACCTCCAGCGTTGATGAGATGATTGAAATCTCTGAATTTCTGACTTGGCAAGCTCTGGTTCAGTGCGGTACCCCAGAATGCACCAGCAGCATGCTGAAGATTCTAAGAAAATTTGACCAAGATGCAAGTGAGGTCGATGCGGTCATCTATGCCCTGGGAATGCTGTCCAACCCCTCCCGTCTGATGGTGAAAGACCTGCTGGCAATGGCTCAGTACAAGCAGAGCAAACCCATCATGTATGCCCTGAGCAATGTAGTTACAAGGTACGAATTAAATGCCAAAGTGCTAAACATTTTTTTCTTTTGTAAATTAGCAGATAATCAATTATATTGTTGTTTCCCATTAGACTGTACAAGTCTGAGGGCGTCACTCCGGAGATCACTGCTGTCTATGAGTACATGACATCCCTTTTGGGTCCAGACTGTGCAGGGGAGAAAGAGCTGACCTTCCTGACACTGAGGGTAGGTTACCAGCTCCCAAAACAACTGGAAAACATGAAGAAAAAAAAAACCACAAAGAAATAAAAAGCTCAATCTTATCTGTGATATTCTATCCAGGTTATTGGTAACATGGGAGAAGCAATGGAGGCCGCTGGCCCTATCAAGAGCACCCTGCTGAAGTGCATGAGACAACCCGCTACTACTTTGTCCGTGCAACTCTCTGCCATTCAGGCTTTCAGGCGCATGTCCGTCACAGAAGAAGTAACTATCATCCTGGTTTACAGCGATAATACCTTTAGTTTTTGTTACATTGTGTAAGACCTACAAATTGAATGTGACAGACTGTGACTATAAATTAAAGGGAGTGTTGTTGTTCTGTCTAGGTTCGCTCCAACCTCCAGAGGGTCAGCCAATACCCCAAGGGTGCGGTGCAGAAGCGCCTGGCGGCTTACCTTATTCTGATGAGAAATCCACAGGAAAGTGACCTTGAGATGGTGAAGAAGCTGCTCAGTCAGGAGCAGAACGTGCAGGTCAAAGCTTTTGTGTCCTCTCACATCTACAACATCATCTCCTCAACCGATTCAGAGACCAAAGAGTAAGAACGAAAAACCTTTGGAGTTCTGAACTCTAGTTTATTGGTAATTAAATATTGTCAATTCCTTGGCCAAATACACCAATTGATTTGCATCTATTTTAACTTCAGGCTCGGTCAAAGAATAATGGGAGTTCTGCAGGACACTGACGTCATCACACACAATGACTACAACACCAAGTCTCGCAACTACAAGCTGGGTGTGGCACATGAGAACATGCATGCCAACATTCAGGGAAACGTCATTTTTGATCCTAGCAACCAGTTGCCCAAAGAAGTCTTGTTGGAAACAACCCTGGAAGCTTTTGGCTACAGCATGGATGTATGGGAGGTGTGTGTATTTCCTTAAGCTTTAATGGTTTTCTGTGTTGGGCTCAGTTTGACCAATCATATCTCTGGTTCTGGACGACTTTTTCTGTAGGTTGGCATGGAGGGTAAAGGCTTCGAACCAAACCTCGAGGCTTTGTTTGGACAGAATGGTTTCTTCCCTGACACTGTATCTAAAGCTCTGTATTGGGCTGAGGACAAGATGCCACCAAAGATCAGAGAAGTTCTGGAAAAATGGCTCGCGCCTCTGAAATCAGAACGGCCAAAGGTATTCATCTTAAACTCTTGCTACTTCGTCGTTTTGTTTGTTCGCATCACAACTAACAAAATTTCTTTTTCTCCCAAGGTTCCTGCAAACCTAATGGCAGAAATTGTTCGTAACTTCAACAAACTGGTAAAAGATCTGCAGAGTCAAGAGTCCCCAGAGGCCATGGCCTACCTTAGGATCATGGGAACTGAACTTGGTTACATCAAGGGCACCGATCTGAAGTTTATCATTGAAAACGCAATTTTGAACGCAAAGACTTACATGCATCATGCCAAGGTATTGTTCAATTCTGCAGTTACATTATCTTTATATGTTTCATGGCTTTTGAGTTTGTTTGTTTGGTTTTTGACCTCACGTGTCTTCACATGCATGTTTTTCCCATCAGTTCATGGGTAGCTGGGTGCCAAGCACTGACAATGAGATTTTTGCACACTACATCTTTATGGACAACAAATTCACCTTACCAACCGCAGCTGGCTTGCCAATGACTTTTGCTCTTTCTGGCACTTTTGCTCCTGGTGCAAAAGGAGGCCTTCATATTTCTCCAAACATGGTAAGAGTTTTAATATTTCCTTTAAAAAATATATTTTAGCTTTGGATTGGAGTAAAAAAAAAAAAAAAACTAAACTCTTTAACATTAACCTTTAACCTTTTCGTGTTCGTGATCTACTCACAGAATGAGCTGGTCTTCAGTCCTTCTGTTGGAGTTGAATTCATGACTCAGATGGGGGTCCACATGCCCGAATTTGTTGTTTCTGCTGTTGAGATGCATACCACCCTGTTCCACGAGAGTTCCTTTAATGCCAAGATCACCATGGAGCAAAACCAGGTCAAGCTCTCCATCCCTGCTCCACAGGGTACCACAAAACTCTTCAGAATCAGGTGACAATTATAAAATAAAATAAAAAAAATTGTATTCTGAAACAGTTACGAATTGTGTAACATTCCGAACGCAAGCAGCATAATGTCAATACTATCAATTATTTTCACCAATTACTGTGAAAAATTGGTGATAATGTAATTAACTACCTGTATCTATGTTCATTTGTATGTCTGTTGGCAAAATATCTCATGAACCAATGGGTGGATTTTAACAAAACTCTCAGAAAGTAATCAATGGATGTATATCTACAACTGATTATCTTTTTTAGGGTCTATTGAATTCAAGATGGCCACCACAGTTAATCGATGTTGGCAAAAAGACAAATATCTATGACACTACTTCTATTGAAACTTGGATCATGGGATGCACTGTAAAACTTCTGTTGTCACTTTTTCCTGTTGTTCTAGCAATAAAGTGGAGATTGTTGGTGCTGGACAAGCTACAATGATCCCACACAAACAGAGCATCTCAAAGTGCAACCCTCTTTTCTCTGGAATCAAATACTGCACCACATTGCGTTACACAGACGCTAGTGACAAGACCACTGCCCCTTACTTCCCTCTGAATGGAGAGACAATGTAAGTTGCAGTCTAAAGAGGTCATATTTAGCTTTTCACAGTATTATAGAAAAGTAAAGTGAAACCTCATCAGACTTTATTTCTCTTTAGGCTTGCTCTTGACATCGAGCCCACAAAAGAGATATCTGAGTACACGGCCGTCTTCGTCTATAACCTCCTCAGCGAAGGAAAAGATGGCCGTCAGAAGGTTGATTCCTTGAAGATGATCCTCAGGGCCGAGGGTACGAGCATCATGCATATTAGAGAAATTGTTCTGTAAAACTGCAGTGTGAATGTTGAGTGCTGAGTGATTGCAGGAATTAGAAGCTGAAACTGAAAAGATGCAAAACACTAGCTAAAATCCCAAAGTAGGAAAATGCTTGCTAGTTCCCAAATCTAGCTTAAAATCAAATTTAGCAGAACGCTTGCTAAAAACTAAAAGTGGTAAAAGTAAATGTGCTTGCTGAAAACAACAAAAGGTTAACTTCAAGCTAAAAGTTGCAAAAGGTTAAGCAATTAAGTGCTTGCTAAACGCTAATAGTAACAAATAGCTTGGTTAAACTAGCAAGTTAAGTACAAGTTAAAAGTAGTCAAAGGGTATCTAAAAGCTTAAAAAATAGCAGGTCTGCAGCTAATAGTCAAAAGTAACAAAATGCTATCTAAAAGCTAAACAATAGCAAGGCTGTAGCTAAAAGCTAAAAGTAGTAAAAGGCTATCTAAAAGCAAAAATAATGCAAGTTTAGTTTAAAACTGAAAGTAGCAAAAGGCAAGCTAAGACTAACACCTTAGACAAAAGCTAGAACTAACAAAAAGCAAGCTAAAAGTAGCATAAACTGATGAAAACAGACAAGTTGGTTGAAATAGATTTCAAGAAAACAATGTATTTAGAAATTGAAGAGATGTCTGCATTCCAATGGGAGTAGATTATGTTAATTTAAAAGTTCCAAAAGCCAAACGTCATTGCAGCTATCTCCTGAATGAGCTGAACATTTTGATATATAAATGGTTAAAATAGCACAAATCATGCCAAAGTAGTTAGAATTAAAAATAATAATAATAATAATGCGGAAAATACAACGACAGGAAATAAACCAATTATTGTTACTTTTCTGTGACTCAAGGTTCACAGCCCAGAGAGGCTACAGCCACCATGAAATACAACAGGAACAGGAACATTTTCACCACTCAGATCCAGATACCTGACATTGATGTTGAGGCGGGCGTTAAAGTTGGCATGACAGACAGCAGTTCAAAAGGCAAATCCATGTTCCTTGAGATCTCCAGCAAGAATGTGCCCCAGCTGTCTCTAATTGGCCGAGCTAAGTGAGTAAACTTTTTTTAACACCGTCATATACATATTATATGTATTTATTTAACGTCAGCCACTACAATTCTACCATCAACACATTTGGACATGCGTGCTTTAACTGATAACTTTTTTTTACATTTATTGCAGGCTTCAGGCTATGAACGATGGAATGCTGCAGGTTCAGCTGCTGGTGCCATCCCTCAGAACTAATGCCACTCTCAGTGCTACAATGAGCAAAACTGACGGGCTCACCATGCAGATCAAGAGTGATGTGAAACTCCCAGAAGTCTCCTCCATTCAGGCAGTCACTGTCAAATATGGTATATTAGTTTTAAAATAGCCTCAGTCGTATTCAAAGCTAAGCTGGTTTTGTAAGATTTATGGGAAACTAAAATGCAAATGTTTATGTATCTCAGGTAAAGAACAGGCTGAGGTTAATCTGATGTCCAACATGAATGCTGACACAAAGATCCCAGTGGGCTACACCAAAGCTGCTCAGGCATTGCTCGGGCAGCTTGCAAATGATGTCATGGACAAACAGGTTGTCAATACAGACATGAAAGTACGGCACATTCTCAGCAAAGGCCTTGAGGTAAAAACAATTATGACAACTTTTTCCCAGACACTAGCTTTGACAGGCTGAAACATGAGAAATGTTTCTTTTTAGGCCACCAACATCTGGATTGATAAGATTTCCGTTGATGTTCCTTGCATCAAGAAACTGAGGAACAGCGTTGAAAAGATGCAAATGCCATCAGTGCCTGAAAACTTGTTCATGAATCTGTAAGTCCAGCTAATTAAGTGTGTCTGTAATTAATTGCTGTCTCTTGATTTGGATTTAGAACATCATGTAGTCTATTTAAGTGTATGTTTTGAAGTTTAACCCTTTTTTTTTTTTTTTTTTCATTCAACCAGTGAAAGCACACTCAGATACCAGTTCAAACAGAACCGCTTTGTGATGACTATCCCTCTGCCTTTCGGTGGGAAAACATCTGAAGAGCTGAGGATACCATCTGTTGTCACCTCCCCTCGCATTTCTGTGCCTCAATTGGAAGTGGATTTTGCCCCTCGGGAGGTCCCAATCCCACGTTTTACTATCCCCTCTGAATATGATCTCACCCTACCTCTGATGGGATTGATGGAGGCATCTGCCAAAGTCAACAGCAACTTTTACGACTGGGAGGGAGTGATTACTGTTGGTAATAACACTGCAGAGTCACCTGAATACGTGGCCAAGTTCAGCGTCATGGCTGAAAGTCCAATTAGACTGCTATCTTTCTCAGCTGAAGGTAATCTATACTTTGTTCTGTAATAAATATTAATTTGCAAGTTAATATTGAAAAAATAAAATGAAGATAGGATGTGTACTCATTCTTTTACTGAATTTTCCATCTCACAGGAGCATCCAAAATCACAGACACAGACAAGGAAACAATTGAAGTCACACTCGATGGAGCCCTGAATCACATGCTCATCAACACAGGTTTCAGCGTGTTGGAAAGCATTGCCGTCACAGACAATATACTGACAACAGGTCACTACAAATTGTATGCTGCTGCTGATCCTGCTGGTCTGAACACTAATTTGACCATTACCACCCAGTACACCCTTGACTCAAACATGTTCTTTGGAGATATTAACACAGATGGGAGCATCACCATTGGACCCATGGTTGCCACCACCACTTACCTCCACACCTTCTCTGTTGAGCCAGCCAAGAAAGAAGCAAAAATGGAGAGCACATTGAGGGTGAACTCTGAAAAGCTGAAGCTTGCAAACAAGATCAAAGCATCCTATGAAAGTGATGAATTTTTGTTTGAATCAACCACCAACATGAACCATGACCCAATCATGCACACCACCAAAATTAACCTTAACTACAAGGATGTCAAACTCACCTTCCAGTCTGACTCTGTGACCAAAGCTTATGAGAAGATGATTCGTAGTCAGATGGAGTTCTCCTCCTCTGGAGGACAGGCTGCCTTCAGAATAGAGAACCAAGCTGATGATACGCAGAACCGGGCATATTCTTTGCTGACTGGAGTGATGAATCCCTCTGGCTTAGAGATCAATGCTGATGCCTCCATAAACATCTTCTCAAGTATTGCTTCCCATAAAGCAACCTTGTCATTGAGCACAAACAGCTTGACCACCAGCTGTACAACAACTGCCCGGCACAGCCCATTTACATTTGAGAATATTTTCCATGGCGGGGTTGACACCACTGGAGCCACCTTGTCTCTCACAACAAAAGGAGCTATTCGGGCCAACAAAGCTGAGCTCTCTGTAGAGGGAAAGCTTGCAAACACAGAGGTTTATCTCAACAGCATGTTTGCAGGTAATCTGTTTGACATCAACAGCAGGAACAGAGTGAACTTGAGGCTGAATGAAGATGGTTTGGTCTTCTCCAACAACATGGTTGGATCTTTCAGGGAGATGAAGACTGACAATACCCATTCACTATCTCTTTCTTTGGGATCTTTAACCCTCCAGTCCAAAACTGACAACTTCCTTGACAGGAGCAATTCCTACATGCACGACATCACAGTCAACATGAAGCATTTTACTGCTTCAGTTACAGTGAAAAATGACCTGAAGGTGATGGCGGTTAACTTTGTAAATGATGCCCAGTTCAAGACAGAACCTTACAATGTAGAACTGACTGGAACACTGATGGGAGCCTTCTCAGAGGAAGAGCTCAAGCACACATATGAAATCAAGTTTGCTAACATGATACTGTCTGCAATGTGCAACACCAATGGAAAACTCCTAGGATCGCGCATGACACATTCAACCGACATGGAAGTTGATGGTTTGACTGTGAAGTTCAACAACATGGCTAGCTTTAACTCGCCATCTCTTCGTCTGGACAGCATGATCAAAACTGCTGCTGCACCCTTCACTCTAACCATTGATGCCATTTTCAACTCAAACGGTGAAGTGCATGTGTATGGACAGCACAGTTCTGAAGTGTACAGCAAATACCTCCTTAAAGCAGAACCAACACTGTTTACACAGTCCTTTGAGTACAGAGCCTCAACCAGCCATGAAATGGCAGATAGACCTACTATCAAGACCAATATGGATAACAAGTTGAACAGCATGTTAAGCCTGCAAGAGCAGAGTATGTCACTGAAGGTGATATCCACAGTGAATGAGCACACTTTTAATCAAGAACTGAGTGCATATAACAATCCAAAGAAGATGGGTATTGAAATGAAAGGAGCAGTCTCAACTCCCCTCTTTAGTAAGGCCAGTCAAGATTATGCCATCTCTGGATTTGTGAAATATGACAAGAACAGTGACAGTCACTCCATCCTGATCCCATTCATTGAACACATTCCAGCAGTGATTGAAAGCATGAAGACCACAATGATGACTCTGATGGATAACAGCATTGAGATGCTTAAAGACATCAGCACCAGGTATGAGATCAGTGCCAAGTTTCAAGGCAAAATGGCAGAACTGAAGGATGCCATTGATCATTTTGACTTCAACCTCTTTGTCCAAGACCTGAGAGAGTTTCTCACCATTGTGGAAAAATACATCACTGAAATGATGGCCAAGTTCCCAACTGATAAAATTGTTAATCTGTTCAAATCTATCAAAGACACTATCAGGGCTACAATTAATAAAATTAACATCCACGACAAACTTGAAGCAGTTTATATCAAAATTGAAGAGTTTCTTTCCAACTATGGGGTTGAAAAAATAATTGGGGCCTTCATGGATGAAGTTGTTAAAATTATGAAGGAATATCAGATCAGAGAGAAGATTCAGCTTACATTTGAAGCTCTGAAATCAATTGATATCCAGCCTTTGCTTAACAAAGCCCTGGTGCCTGTTAAGGACCTTATGAATGAGCTGTATGCCTTTGACTTCAAACAGCTATTTGATGACATGAGTGACTACTTTGTAAGAATAATACAGAAAATTCAGTCCTATGATTATGAAACACTCACAACAGAGCTGAAAGAGAAAGTTGCAGAGATGAGCAAGATTCCCTGTTTTGGAAAACTCTATGGTGAGTTCAGAGTTACCTCGCCTCATTACAACCTGAGGACCACTGCTGACCTGGAGAACGCCACAACCTCATCAGTCACACCAGAATTCAAAATAAACCTAAACTCAAGGGCTGATTCTACTCTGAAAGTCCTTGACTACACTGTGGATGCCTCTGCACATTTAGCTGCACCCATGATGAGCCGTTTGACCATTTCCGAAAACATTAATGTACATCAGCTTTCCTTTACACTTGACCACAAAGGAGCAATGGATTTCTATGGCCTATCAGCCCTAGCCTCTACTGAAACAACTGTGAAAGCCACAACTGAGTTCTGTGATGCAGAGCTTGTCAATAATGCAGTCCTTAACACAGAAAATGGAATCTCTGCCACAGTAGAGACTACCTACAATCATGACCTCAACATGCCACCCTTAAACGCATTCAGCAAAACGATGATGAAACAAAAGAGTGTCTTTGGGCTTGTAGATGGCACCATGCATCTCACTTTAAATAATCAGGCCAATGGAAAATATACAGTTCAGAGATTCTCAGATGAAGCAACACATAAGAGTGACATTGATGTGGAAATGGATCTCCACACAGCCAAAGTTACCCTCACTGGAGAGACAAGCAGCAACCACTTAAAGATGAATCAAACTGTTGTTGCTGATATTTGCATTTTCCGCCATGTCATCATCAATGCCAAGGCTGAGACAGAAACACCTTTCATGAAGGGGAGTGTTGCAGAGGTCAAGCTCCAAGCTAAGATTGAAGACATGAAAATTGATCTCACTGCTTCTCACAATGCAGAATTGGTTGGTCAGGTCGAAGGAGCTCTCTCAAGCTCTGCCCTCGCTTTGATCAAACCTACAGAGCTCATGTTTGACATGAAGAACAAGGGAGGTGCCAAGGTTGTTCTGCCATTCAAGCTGTCTGGAAAAGTTGACCTCCAGAATGACATCGCTTTTACTCTGAACTCTGAAGTGCACCAGGCAAGCTGGACCGGCCTGGCCAGGTTCAATCAGTACAAATACTCCCATTTTTTTTCCATGGACAATGGTGAGAAAGAAATTACCATAATTTCCCAAATCAACGGGGACGCAAATCTTGATGTACTGAAGAAACCTATCACCATTCCTGAAATCACCTTACCATTTGTTGGCATGAAAACACCAAGAGTGGAGGACTATTCTCTCTGGGAAGACACTGGCCTGGGCTTCATCCTGACAACAACTCAGCAGACATTGGACATGAAATCCAAGCTAAAGTACATTAAGAACTCTGAGATGATCACTTTTGATATTAATTTGGATCCAGTCATTACTGCTATAAATACCAACATGGAGGCTCTGCACAAGAAAGTGCTTATTAATAAAGACAAGGCCACAGCCATCCTTGCTTCATCTTATGACAAAGCAAAGGCAGAGTATGACAAATACAGCATTGAGTTACCAAAAACCATTGTAGTACCTGCCCACAGAGTTCCACTGATGAATGTTGAAATGTCCTCTTTCACAATTCCCCTGCCCGATGTCAATTCCATTGCAATGCCTGCCCTGCATGTTCCAGCTGCCCTCAGCAAGTTCACTACTCCAAAAATCACTCTACCCAAAATTCAGACCATCAAGATCCCAGTGATGGGTGACCTGATCTACGAGTTCTCCATGAAAACAGCAATGATCACACTCAAAACTGACGCCAGCGTCCTCAACCAGGATGGCCTCAACATCAAACTTGATGCCTCCTCATTGTCTGAATTTGAAATTTTGAATGGGAAGATTGAAGGCAGCACCAAAGTGAAAACAGTGGATGAATTTAAAATGGCCTCCCTCCTGTCTGTGAAACATTCAGTGCTGGAGGGAAACCATGAGAGCACCATCGTCTTAGGCTTAAAAAACATAGACACCTCTATCACCAACGCAGCAAAAATCAATCTGTCTTCTATGACTATGGAAATCAACCAAGATATTAAAGGGAATCCAGCCGAAGGCCTGGTTGTGTCCATGTCTACTCCATCTACAGGACTCATTGCCATTCAGATGCAGACAAAGCAGCCAGCACAAGTGAAAGCCAGAATCTACGGTCGCTACCCGGTAACAAATCATTTAAATACAGTTTAGATGTTTTTTTTAAAGCTCATCTTAATTTTCTTTTTATTTCTAATTCAACTTTTAACTATAATGTTTCTTTTTTTCAACAGACTAAGCCAACAACCAACGTTGATATCTTGGGTCTCAAGATTTCTGTGACTGAATCCAAAAAGCTAAACCTTCAGACCACCTGGAATATGGAGATGCCATACGAGATGATGCTGGGACTGAAAAAACATGTGCCCACAGTGATGGAAATGGTTTCCGATCCTGCTGTCAGAACATACAACCAACTCAACAGGGATGCTAGAAGCCTCAAGGTCTCGTTTAAAAAGGCTACAAAGCAGGGTAAAGAAATGTTCAAGAAGGCTGTTGAGAATCTCGCTGCAGTTAGTCCTTCTGATCTCATGCCGACTGTCATAGATAAGACCCTTGTGATTCTCAAAGAGTACCAAAAAAAGGTTGAACTTGTTCTCGATGCTGTTGTTAAATTCCTGAAACAGACCAAGTTCCAGATCCCTGGTTATGAACAGAGGCTCTCTGGACTTGAGATCCACCAGAAATTGAGCGCGTTTGCTGCTGATGTGTTTGAGGAGGCTGTTGAAAAGATCCCAGAGTACATCGCCTCCATGTTTGCACCAGTCGTTGATCAATTCAAAGCGATCAAATTCCATTTTCCCGGCTCTAACCGCATTGTCAGTGGGGCAGAAATTCTTAATAATCTGATGGAGTATCTGAAGAAAATGCAGGCGCGTGTGATTGTTACTGTGAGGAATTTAAGTGCAATCCAGCTGGAAGATAAAATCAAGCAATTCTCAGCATTTATGCAGTTTATCGTTGAACAGAGTGAAAACTGTCTCCAACGTCTAAAACAAGAAAACCTAGAGGGCATTTACAACTTCTTGGATGATATGTACAAAAATCCCAAGATTCCTGAGCAAATTAAGGACGTCCACAGAATCATTGTGGAATTTCTGAGATATGTGATCGATAAACTCTCCCAATTTACAACCCTGTCACCCTATGCATCTACTGAACAGCTTAGAACAGACGTCCAGTCTTGGATTGACTCTTCGGTAAAAGGCGTTAACACCGTCCACAACACCGTCATTAGGACCCTCAAAGAGAAAAGCAAGAGTGTTGAATCCTACGTTAAAGTAGATGACAGACGGATAGAGGTTGAAATTCCTTTACCAAACATTGCCAGATTCAACTGAATGTAACCAAGGCAAACAAAAATGTGGATAAATGTTTGTAATACTTGTCTCTTTTTCATAACCAACAACACAGCCGTGAAGGTTTTGTCCTAAAAACTCAATTCTACAAAAACAGGGATGTGTATTCCTATCATACTTCTCCATTCTGCTTCCCCCACCCCATTATTATTTCATGGTAAACTAACAATTGTTCTGATTCTATTGTTTTCATTTGTGTCTTGTACTATTTAAAAAGCCACGTCAATAAATACAGTTTGTACTGCATACCTGTCAAAGCATTTCTTGTATCATTTAAAAACCAGTATGGAGCAATGCACCTTGTAGACTCTTATGAAACGTTAACTTTCGACCACATTAAAATTCTGTAAAGATGACGAGTCTTTTAATATACATTAAACACAGCTCACAGGACAGGACGCTACTAACCTGTGGCCACCAGTTACTTGTTGTACACTTGGGTCTAAATTTAAACATGACCAACAGTGTCAGTGCCTGACATTCTTTCTAACATTCCTACAAGTAAGTAATATCACCTGACACTTTGCATGACGGTTTTAATCTAAGTTCATCCTTTCAGCACAATATCTGTAAAATTAGCTCTGTGGCAGCCATTTTATTTTGGACTGACACTAAAGGTTATTTAGATGTAGAGATAAATCCAGTGATTATTTTCTGAGTTTCATTAAAATCCTTTTAGTCATTCATGAGATATTTTGCTAACAGACACAGTTGATGCCAGAAGTTATTGGTCTAGTTTAAAACAGGGCTTCTCAAACTTTTTGAGTTCAGGGACTTCACAGGGGAGGAAAAGTTTCAGGGACCCCCTCATAACCTTCATGTTTATTATATAATTTTCTTCAATTTGTCTCTTTAATGCAAATAGAAATATCTGTGTAATATAAAAAAATTAAGACTGTTCTTTAATAGTGTTGATACAATTTTTTTAATCATTTTTAACATAGAAGACACAATTAATAAAAGTTTTCGTTTCAATTTCCAAAAATTAGTTTTGAGAAAATTAACAGTATCAAAAACCACTTTAAAACTTTACCTATGAACATAAATTGCCACTCCTTCAAATTGTTACAGAAAACTCTTTACATAAAACTGAACAGAATCATAACAGCAGTAGCCAAACCAAGTAAGGGCTTAATCTGTAAATCGATTATGCCAGAACGCAAATAGCGGGGGGATTGGCAGGGGGAGGGGGGTTTGAATAAAGTAGATGTGATTTCCTGCATCTTGGTGTATTTCAACAGGTTGTTAAACATCTACGTGCTTGTTAAAAAAAAAACAGTAGTCCCTCGCTACTTCGCGATTCGTTTATCGCTGACTCGCTCTATTGCGGTTTTTCAAAATAAGATTGGACATGACACTGATTGATGGACGAGCCGCATGATCGGCATGGAAGTTTTATTTAAAAGAAATTATTTTAAATTATTTAGCACCTGCTGCACATTTGCAGCCCTCACTGCAGGATAAACTTCCTGCTGCAGCTGATCAGCTGTTCACCATGCATAGCGGAGAAGTGGGCGTGGCCAAGAGCGCTTGCAGGTGGCAAAGAGCAGAGGAGGCAGGGAGCTGAAATCATGACGTTCTGTGCTCTTTTTAGTTTAGAAACATTGTTTAGAATATTGCAAGAGTGTATGAAGGGTTTAAAATGCCTTTTTAAATAATAATTATTAAAAAAAAAAAAACTACTACTACTTTGCTGTTTTTACTTATCGCAGTTCTTCAGGGTACGGATCCACTGCGATAAACGACGGACTACTATATATATATATATTTATTGGTTTTTGCTTTTTTTGCGGACCCCAAGCACAGGCACAGGGAACACCATTTTAGAACCACTGGTTTAAAAATAGATCAGTCTTTTAAATATTGTGGGAAATTTCTCTTAGCTGCTAAAAAAAAAAAACAACCATACTCTGTAAAAATTTCAGAGTTATAGCCATTTTTATGTTGGCGAAAGTTACTTAGCTGTGGCGGCCATCTGTTTTAGAGTTGACTCCTAAAGTTAATCAAATGATTACTTTTTGAGACTTTCATTAAAATACATCCGCTGGTTCGTGAGATATTGTGCTAACACAACAGATAAAAAAAACAAGTATACATAGACACAGGCAAAACATTATCACCCTTTGCCTTTAAGAAAAAATAACTGTGCTATAAGAAAAAAAACCATCTGAATTAAACTAAAAATATGTGACTCACGTATTAGTCTCCATACATATTCATGATGTAAACTGTTGTGTTGATGTGTTTTGAGAAAAAACAAAGATTATTAAAAAGTTGACATTTTTATTGGGATTTTTAAAAAACAGCAGCACTTGTTCCCTTATACTTGTACCATTTTACCTCAAAAACGTACAAAAAAAAACAAACAAAAAAAATCACATTCATTGTTGTCCTCCTCTGTAAAAAAAAAAAAACAATAAGTCAGCGAAGGCAACACAAGGCAGAAGGAACAGTGGCCTTTACACAAATGTCCTTTGTTTTAAACAAAGAATGAAAACTTTGATCATTTTTTTTACCAGTAGAAAACACAAAATATATTTTAATAATCAGTATTTTTCTTGCAGGGACTGGTAAAAGCAAAATAACATTCAAAACATTAATAAAAAAAAAAAAGAAGTCACCATTGCAGCGTCATTAAATTTGCGTCTGTAGTTGTCGTGTGAACGAGCGCTCCCACCACCGCGCACGAACACTAGCAGAGACAAACTAAACTTGTTCACAACTATAAGTTATACAAGATGAATTAATCTAAAGTTTAACACAAATATAAAAGTAAACTAAAAGTGCATTCACTATCAAAATAGAAGGAATCATCTAGGGATCATCTTAAATAAAAAGGTGCTCATTGCAAAGTCATGAAGACCAAACAAAAATAACCATAAAATTAAGCAATTGTTCCCTTTTCGACTTGTAAAGAAGCCAAAGCTGCTGAAAATAGGTTAAAACTTACAGGCCGTGTTGTGCTTCAGGTTTCATTCGAACGCTTTGTTTACATCAAGTGCATACCTGCATTTCATGACATTCTATAGATATGGAAAACTTAAAACTACTGCTGTCAAACTAACATTTGATACAGCTCTGTTTGATTTCATACTTTGCAATGAGATTCTTTAAAGTCTAAATTAATCCTTACTCGTCCTTAAATACCTTTTTACAGCATAAAGGGTTTAAAAAGTCAATACTTTCTTGCATTAATTGGCTACAAATAGTCAAACTGGTGCATTAAATCAACACAAAATGGTTTAAACGAGTGTGGCTTACGAACGAGTTTTATGACACTTAAGAGAAAACACACCCTTTACAATAAAGGTCATCTCCCACTAGAAATGTAAGCTGGAGGTAAATAGAAAATGTTATAAGCCACAAATGGAATGTATTAGTCAGTAAAACAGCTGGCTTAACTCAGTCTGTGTGCATAGTTTGATTAGAGTAAATTGGAAGGCATCGTCTATTCTTTGGTCGTCCACACAGCCACAGCTAGGAATAAAACAGAAACACGTTTTAAAATAAAAGTGGTCCCTTGGAAAGCTGCAGAAGTGCAGGTCTCCTAACACTGTTATGCTTCACTAGAAGCAAACCGATCCCAAAGATTCTGCAAAATCAAGTTGTCTCATTCATTCAAAAGTAGTAAAAATACTCTAAATTAAGGCCTAGCATCCCATAAAAAAACACCCGTAGCCCACCACAGATTTAAACTAAGATATTTTGTTTAGAAATTTGCTTGACAATAACATAATGTGCCATTTCATGCAGTAACAGTAGATGTCACGCTCAAGCCACTATTAAACCAAATCTTAAGCTGGATTTCATAAAACTTGCTGACTTATCTCCATTTTTGAATTTTCTAAGACTGTGGCAGCCATCTTGAAAAGGCTAATCCAATGAATAATTTCTGCAAGTCTCATTACAATCCACCCAGTGGTTGATGATAGATTTAGCAAACAGATGCACGAAAACGAAACAATCATCTAGCCAAGGGCTTTTCAAATGGTGGCCAGGGGGCCAAATCAGGCCGGCATGTGAACTCAGTTCGGCTCACCAGTGGGTTCATCTTTAAATAAAACTAGATTTTAAACCAGAAAACAAACTTGCTGACAATAACTGCTGGACGTTCGGCCCCTGAGCTCTTGGCTTCCAGTATTCGAGCTTTAATTTTAGTGGCAGCCGATAAACAGAACACCCTGTTGTAGTAACCATGTGCAAGTTAATACAATAGTGTTATTACAATTTGAACATAAATTACAGTGCAAATGTGCTTCTAATTATAAAATATAAATCTCGGGCTTTAATACAATCAGGTCCTCCTAAAAAAGAAGATAAAAGTCTTTGCAGTGTTTTTCCCTTGCAGTCAGTTTGGGATCACGTGACCGACAATCCATGACAGGGTGTGCTCAGAACATTCAGTCTGCGGTTAATGGGTTTGGTTCAACCCAGGGCTGCAGGGGGTGTCCCGGGTGCAGCCATCATCATGTCCCTCAAACATGTCCAGACGGACTCCTCACATCAGGGCGCAGCAGTTGGGGCACCCACCCCGGCTCGGCGCCTGCAGGGCCGCGCGCGTCGCGGCCTCGAACACCTCCCAGATCCCCTCCTTGGTTTTGGCCGAGCACTCCACGTAGTTGTGGGCGTTGATGCGCGCGGCCACGGCGCGGCCCTCCTCCGCCCTCACCGGCTCCAGCTTCACGCGGGCCAGTTTGGCCCTGGTCTCCTCGTCGCCGCGCAGGTCCTTCTTGTTGGCCACCAGGACGATGGGCACGTTCGGGCAGAAATGCTGGACCTCCGGGAGCCACTTCTCCGTGATGTTCGCCAGCGAGTCCGGGCTGTCCACGGAGAAGCACATGAGGACGACGTCCGTGTCCGGGTAGGAGAGCGGGCGCAGGCGGTCAAAGTCCTCCTGTCCCGCCGTGTCCCACAGAGCTAGCTGAACCTGCTTGTCGTCCACCTCTATGTCCGCCACGTACGTCTCGAACACCGTGGGGACGTACACGTGGGGAAACTCGTCCCTGCTGAAGACAAACAGGAGACACGTTTTCCCGCACGCGCCGTCTCCTACCACCACGAGCTTCTTCCTTATGTCCGCCATTGGATTCTTCTCGTTGTTTCCTTTTCTCTCTGTCCTACTATTTTTTTTAAACCACGGACCTGAACCGGCAGGAAGTTTTCTGCCTCTGTCTTATAAAGCGCAGGGAGGGTTCCTAAATATAGCAGTCCAATCAGAAACGTGGAGGTGAGGTCACGGTCTGCACCGGGACAGCTGATTGGCCCGGACCGGTTTCCCTCCTCTGTGGGGGAGGAGACCCACCCCAAGTCTGAGTCAGACAACCCTGAACCTCACCACATGATGAAAAACATATCTTTATTTATTTTTTTTAGTGTGTATGTGTGTTTTGAAAGTAGCTCCTGTCCTCCCTAAAATACATCTTACTGATTTGGCTTTTTAATTTTTTTCTAAATTGCCCAGAAAATTGACCTAAAATCAAAACCGAAAACAAGTTTCTGAGCAGTTCATACAGATGTAATATGCAAATGTCCTGTTGTATGGCAGGTCGATGTATCATATAGCTAATTCTGTATGGCAAGCTTTTTTGTGTCATATGAACATCCTTTCTTTTTCATTCAGCCTTTATTTCATTCAACCTTTATTTATACAGATTAGTCCCACTGAACATCGGGGATTCATTTACAAAAGAGACCTGAATTTATAAAAAATATTTAAAAAAATTATTTTTTTATTTTGTTTAAAACTTTTATTTTAAAAATATTTTTAAAAAATATAAAAATGTATACAGGTTACTCCCATTGAGCCTCAGGGACTCATTTACAAGAGAGACCTGAGTTTATTTAAAAAATATTTAAAATGTTTATAAAAAATTATTTTTTATTTTATTTTTACATTTTTATTTATAAAAATGTTAAAACATTATAATAATAAAAAAAAAAAAACTACAGGTTTGTCCCGTTGAGCTTTGGGGACTCATTTACAAGAGAGACCTAATTTTTTTTTTTTTAAATGTATAAAAACGTTTATGAAAAATTATTTTTAACATTTTATTTAGAAAATGTAAAAAATTATACAGGTTAGTCCCATTTATCTTCAGGGACTCATTTACAAGAGAGACCTGAATTTATAAAAAATTTATAAACAATTTTTTTTATTAAAAATTATTTTTATTTTATTTATACATTTATAAATATTTTTACAGGTTATCATTGAGCCATGAGGACTACCAGTAATTTACAAGCGAGACCTGTTTCTCACTTTAAATGTCAATTTAAGGCACATATGTCAAACTCAAATCTGGTCCGTCAGATGATAATTTAAATGTAAATTATTTTATCTCTTCTATGTTTTTCTTTTTAAAAAACTGATAAATACATCATTTACTGTAGACTTCTCTTGCCAGCTGGCTAACTTTGAAGCCAGAAATAAGGTTGGATCATTCTATCATTACTGATTCTGATGTGGAAAGAGTCACAGAACGTCGGGTGAGACAGATCAAACTCTTGTTCATGAACCTGCAACCGAGAAAAGATATCAGGTATCTGACTCGAGTTAATGGATCAGCTGAAAGTATGGCCTATGGCTTGGAAAAAAGTTTTTAAATTTTGGCTTCTTTTGAGTTCGACACTCAATTTATAGGTACCATTTTGGATTGAGTGCATATCGCCCGCTGTTTTATGCAACAACAAAAAAATTAATTAAAACTCAAATCATTATCTGCTGAAAAGGGGCAGAGTCTGATTTGTATCATTCAGCGCAATCGCTTGCAAAAGAACTCAAGTGACTCCCAGCTGCTGCTACAACACTAAGACATTTAGCCAGTTTTGTAAAAGCTAATGTCAATTGGCTATAAGCCTTCTTAAACTAAGTGAGTTTCAGATGCACTGCTGAGTATTACTGTTTATTATTAAAACCTTTCGCTTCCATAACCAATTTTTTTATAACAACGTCAACTTTCACACACAAAGATGAAAGAAAAAAGTTCAACTACTGAGAAGTAGTTTCTAAAAGACTCCAAATATAGACTTTTAGCTGAATACGTGCTCATTGAATATATAGCTAAATGTCTTGTTAATACTATTTCGTCACTTTTTCAAGTATTAATTTTGGCTGAGAACGTTAATGACTCGTGTGTTAAGTTAGTAGAGGGTTTTTATTCCATTTCAGAGAGAGAGCTGGGCGAGGAGCTGATTTGATACATGCACAGCTGTCAGTCCAGGGACACCGGTCTGCCTGTGAGCCAGGAGCTGATAAACATATAAAAACAAACCTCGCACACCGCCTGTGGCAGATTCTTGTGACTGCTCCATGCATGTAACTTCTGTACATCTGCGTAACCTGTTGTGAAAATCTGCCCTCGCAAGTAAAACCAGTTAAAAATCTTCTTCTGTCGTCGAGTGTGCCTTCTTTGAGTAAGTAAGATAAATAGAGGATATTTTTATCCAACGTTAATCACAAAACGTAGTCATAACTTTCAGTTTTGTCTTAACATTTTTTAATCAAGGTAAAAGCCAATGAGCAACAAACAGGGTCCTCAACCCACTTGTTAAGAATCACTGATTTACAACATCTAAATGAAACGCTTCTCTTGGTTGTGTTTCAAAAATCCACAAGATTTGAAAGCTTGTTGCGTATTGAAAAAGTTATTATCATTTGTGATAACTAGAACTACATTTGAGACATGTGAAGTGCAAAATGATGATAAGGCAGTTAGAATTTTGGATGTGTTTGACTAGGGAAATAACAGAATCATGGCCGGGGGTCTGCAACCTTTATGATCAAAAGAGCCATTTCTGCTCCTTCGTTCGCAAAACTTGATACAATTGTCATTATCAACTGGTGGCCCATGGGCCATTTTAAGTTTGTTAAAGGGTTTGTTCTGCCCAGTAGGTGTGAAATTATAAAACTAAAAACATCCAGTGACTGTTAACGTTTATTGATATCTTTACATTTTGAGACAAAAGAATAGACTGGATTCCATCCATCCATCCATCCATCCATCCATCCATCTATCCATTATCTTTACTCACTTCTTCCTTTTCGGGTTGCAGGGGGTCACTGGTGCCCATATCCAGGTCGCAAGTCCATAAGACTGGATTCTTGTAAATAATTTATACATACATACATATATATACA
>NC_056509.1:37966964-37973957 GCF_014905685.2 Nematolebias whitei
TATATATATATATATATATATATATATATATATATATGTTATTTTATCAATTTTTTAAAACTAAAACAATGAACTGTGCAGGCTTATATGTTTTATTTGTTAATTGTGGAGAAATTGAGTATTCTACTTTGAAGAAATAAAGCATAAAGTTAAAGGGAGTATAATTTACTATGCGTATTAGTACTAGTATCCACAAAGGAAATGACAGGAAAACTGCTAAAACTAGTCATTTTTTTGTTGTGGGTATAGCACCCTATAAAATTCAGTTTTACGTTAGTTTTGGTCAAAGCTTGAAAGAGCCGCTGTGGAGGGACCAAAGAGCCACATGTGGCTCCAGAGCCGTAGATTGCAGACCCCTGATCATGGCCATCGGCTTAGAAGATATATTATATGCCAAATCGACTTGCCTTACATACATGGATACGTCATTCACGCTTCTTGCAGGGAGGGGGCATGAGTCTGGTGGGTAAACTCTTAGCATAGAGCAAAGCGTTGCTAAATCGCCGCTCTCTCCAAGGCAACAAAACAATATTGAATAGGGTTGACGGCGTGCAAGTAGCGCAGAGCCTCCATCGACACGACAAGGCGTGAGTATTTCCTTGTAGTTCGTAATTAAAAAAATAAACACAAGCCCCGTAAAGCGACTGCTTTAAAGGCGGTTGCCGTGGTGTGGGTATTTCCCTTTTGTTTAGCGGTTAAGGCCCCTCTTGTTAGGGACTTGAGGGGGGCCATGTTGTTTAGCCGCTGAGTGTTTGGCTGATGTTTTTAAGCTCCGACAACAGCGAGTTGGCAATTAGCTCCAAACGTTAGCTGTCATGGTTTATTCTGGCTTGCCCGCACACAGAAAATGTGTTTTTAAACATAAACGCACACGCCTCGTTGATATCGTGTCAAGGAAACGTCGTTTTCGCGTGAGCCATGGAAGTAATTTAGTTTACATATTGACAGAGGCGAATGAAACGAATTTTACTCTGATGTCCAACGAACAAAACCAATAATAAACACTAGGCCCGCTGCCATTAGCGTTAGCTTGTTAGTCGCGAAATTTGCCAATGCACACTCCCGTGTGTAACATTAGTTCCTCTTATGAAACTGATGTATGAGTCTGTTTAAACTATAAGCGAACGTGAAACTAATGACTACCTTCCACAAACTGTTACTCTTTGATAAAATTAATATAAGTAGAAAAAACCAAGTCAATGCGGGTAAATTATTAGCTCGCATTTTAGCTAGGGTCTTGCTAGCCAGTTTCCTAGAGTACTTTGATTTTATTTATTTTTTCATTAAAGCGTTGCTATTCGTTATCATTTTTTTAATATAATTTTCTCGCAGGTCGATGTTTTGATGTTTAATTACATTTTTATTGTTTTTTTTGCCCCCCCGGAAAACTCAATATTAGCAGTAGCCAAATGCTAGCTTGGCGATAACAAGCTAGCATTTGGCTAACATGGTGGTGCTCTTGATCTTTACCAGTCGCTTGTTATCGTTTACATGTCAGGAAATTGATAGATTAGGCTTTCCACGTAAAGTAAATATCCCATTGTAAAGAAGATTAATCTAATAGACTATAAAATGAGCCGCTGCAGTTTTGAGTTAGCAGATTTTAAAATGCAGTTTTACCTGTTTGAAGGGAAAAAATAAGCCAGGATTTGGCTTCTTTTGACCCAGAACATGGAATTAATACAATATATATTTATACCAAAAGGAAAAAGCTAATTGTATCAGTTTCTCTTCTTGAGTTTTCTGGAATATGTGAATTAAATGTTCATAACACAATAGTACTATTAAGATAAGTGGGAAAAAAAATACAAGTTTACCCTATTATTATGTTGGTCTCTTAATTATTTAACTGTCTGTCATGCAGTCTGGTCTTTCATTGAAATTCACAAAAATATTACGCGTTTAACACATTTACGAGACTCAAAGTGTAGTTTTTCATACATATTATGTTACAAGTTACTTGAATTAGGTGTTCTGCAAAAACAAAGTCATTTTGAGAGCAATGAGGAAAATTTTAAGTTAAGTAAATGAAGCCATTGTTATTGGAGAGTATTCAGTGGTTCATTAATATCTATTAAAACTGTTCTAAGTTTTATGTTCACTCAAGTACTTTATCAGGATGCAAATATATGCTTTATTTGCCTCTTTAATTTTGTGGTTAAACTTTTATCAAAGTGGAATCTCAGATGTTTTACCCTTAATAAGGGTTTGGCCTTTCCAGTCTTCAACAATGTATTTTACGAGTATTTAATTTCAGAATGTAACAATATTTTTATATGTTCTATGTAAGTTACATTATTTAAAATTGTATTTTTATTTCAGTCTTGAAACAAGTTTTGTTGCTCAATTTTTTTAAAAACTTTTATTTATTTGGGGGCATGGCGAGGGCAGAAATTGAGTTTTTGATTGTAAAGGTTGCTGACCCCTGAATAAGGGGAATAAGACTTAGCCATATATACACACACACACACACACACGTGACAAATGTACCTATTATATTTTCTAGTATAGTAAATTACTTTAAATGCTATATTCCTTAATGTTGAAAATTATTTTCAACCAGTTTCCAACAGCATTTGCATCTTTTTAACTTCATATAGGACTTCATGTAGTTAAGCAACTCAAGATAAGTTGATTCCATTAAGCCATTGCAGAAGGAGGAGGCACACATTGTAAATCAGGTTGCAAAAACACTTTTTTAATTGTTATGATCTAATGTTTTGTTTAGGCTTTCCCGTGGAATGAGCATTCCATGCAGCATCCTAGGTATGAATGACGTGGCCTGGCAGGAGACAAGAGGTGGGATGCTGCATGCAAACGGTGCTCCCGAGTCTGGGGGTGTCCGAGTTCATGCCGGCGTACCCCTCACCGCAGTTGGGGGAACTGGGCAGGCTCCTGGAGGACCACATTTACAGGGCATGGATAGAGGTTCTAACCCTGCCCCAGGTACGCCGCAGCCCCCACTGAGTGGAAGATCTCAGGATGACGCCACAGTCGGATACTTCTTTCAGAGGCAGCCTGGAGAGCAGCTTGTTGGTTGCGCACCCAATAAACACCGCTGGCCAACTGGAGATGCTAATCATGTTGATCAGGTAAAAAGACATTTATTAGAAGAGGGGGCATTTCAGTGATTTTCAGTTTAGATGCTGATTTTTAAAGACTGCAGCGTCTGATATCTTGGTTCTCATAAATTAAAACTACTCAACAAGAAAGCAGTGGACTTGTGTTCGGCTTGTTCCCAGCTCACACTGACGTTTTGTCAGAACAGCGCAGTGGGTGACTCACCACAATAACTGAAACAGAGTTGTAATATCCTGTTTTACAGTATATATAAGCTGGTGTCTTGTCTTTTGGCATCAGATAACTCCTCAGACCTATGTTTTTAATTTCAGGCTGGACTTCCTGGATAACATTTGATCTTCTTTGTATTCCTGTAGCAACAACCCTACCTTGTCTAACTTGTAGTTCTCATAAATTCTCCACAAAAGGGCCCCAAATGGAAAGTTTTGTTTGACAGTTGCAGCTGGTAGCTTTAAGACAAAGGGTTATAATGGTCACAGAGAAATATTTGGGTTTTAATTTGTTTTTGAATAAGCTATTTACTTTAATACAACCAAATAGATTTTCAAGTATTGTATCAAAATCCCTTCTTACAAATTTTGAGTTTGTAGAAGCATGATTTGGATTTTCTTTATGACAAACACTGAAAAGTAATATAAATGTGTATTTTTCTTTTCAGACTTCCTTCTGAATCCTATGCTCACACAATCAAAACCATCTGTTTGAAAACTTTTTTTTAAATGTTAATGATAACAAATTATTACCCAGTTGAGAGTTTAAATTATATGAACCTCTTGGTATATAACGTAATAATGGCAATGAAAAGTCAGCTTTTTTGTTTAGGTGATTTTTAAAACTGATTTCTGACAACACCTTTTGTATCTGTGTCTTAGGTTCGAGCTGTGGATGAAATGAATTATGACTTTCAAGCTCTTGCCTTAGAGTCGAGAGGGATGGGAGAGGTGAGGCATTTCAAATTCAGTTCAAATCATGTTTTTCTGCTCGCTCCAAACTCTCAGCCCCGAGTGTGCAAACGCACAGTTGCAAAAGTGTTTTGCTCCAAACGATGACGCTTCTAACGGTTTGGAATAAATGCTCATAGTTTTAGCTTCTTTGTTTTTGTTCCTGTTTATTTACACTTGGTTTTGCATCTGATTTCAAATTGTTGGGAATTTGTTGTGTCTTTTAGCTTTTACCAGCAAAAAAGATCTGGGATTCAGATGAGCTGGCCAAGGATGGAAGGAAAGGGATGCTTCTTGGTGAAGAGTGGCGGGACAGTGCCTGGGGATCATCTTGTGAGTGGCTACTTTATATTTTCTTTTAATATACCGATATGTATTTTTATGCAAATTACTAAGCATGATCAGGTTAGGGGGTGTCAACAAGACAAATAATAGAAGTTAATGTTTTGATATTAATAGGAGCTTTAAAAGTTTTAAGTAGTTTTATATCTAGCCCTCTATTCCGTCTGTTTGGGAGTTGGGTTGCGGGGACACGTAGGGAGGCACAGAAATCTCTTTCCACAGCCACCTCTTCTGGCTCTTTTTGGAGGACCCAAAGGCATTCCCAGGCTCTCTCCAGCATGTCCTGGGTCTTCCTCGAAGCCTCTTCCCAGTTGGACATGCTAGTAGCTTTATAAATTTGATGATTTGTTTACAATGTGTGCAGCGTTTCTTTGCAGTGTATTCTTTGGGGCTTCTTAAAGAACCTTTTCAAAGCCTCCTTGTTATAGAAAAAGCACTTTGGTTTGAGTGGATGGCAACATTTTGAACGAATGCAATTCAAAAACCGATCACATATGAAAAACAAATTAGTTTTTGCATTCATTCTGTCAAATGTGTTTGTCTAGTTTGCCTGTTATTACCAATTTCAAAGCTTTTATGATCACATACTTTTAGTAACAAGAACTGCAAGAAGGACAAATTGACAATGTATTTGATTTAAACCTTTTTTTTTTAAAGATCATTCAGTGTCTCAGCCAATCATGGTACAACGGCGACCAGGCCAGAGTTTCCATGGAAACGGTGATGCTAACTCCGTGCTTTCACCTCGGTCAGAAGGTGGAGGCCTCGGGGTGAGCATGGTGGAATATGTCCTGAGCTCTTCTCCTGGTGACAAAATGGATGGGCGCTACAGGAACGGTGGCTTTGTAAGTCAGCTCAGCTATGTACTTTGTAACTACAACAGTAAGATGGTTGTTTTGTTTATCATGACACAGTTATGCAGTTTGATGATTCTAACAACTTTTTGATTTATGTGTTAAGGGTGGAGGAGATCCTGACCACGATGGGAGAGACAAGACTGATGTACAAGGGAAGGCGTCTCCTTTTGAAGAAGACAAAAGCCCAGAGATGAAGGTTGGAGAGGATGGTGATCCTACTAAGGCCAATGGAAGAGGTCTGCTAAATGGCATGGATAGAGACTGCAAAGATTTTAAGTAAGTTTTCTACATTTTATGGGATCGAAAACCAACCAAATGAAAGTTTTGCATTTAAAATTGCCGTTCTTGGAAGAAAAACATTTACCGGTAATTAAATATCAAATCCACATTCTGCTTGACCCAATGGTGGAAATGCTGTTTTAGTACAAAACTAACATGAGCATGCATCAGGACGATGCAAAACTAACAGTTACTATTACCTGATGGGGGTATTTGCTGTGATATTTTCAGAAACGCACCTAATTCTAATTTTAATTTTTTATCAAAACCTGTCGTTCATCTGATAAGTTGCTTTTTCTCTTTGTAACTAAATAAAATCACAATGGGTGGCAGAACAAAATCGTATCAAGATTGTTTTCACTTGTGAGGCACTGACAGGATGTACAATATGAAAAATAAAATGTTTTAGAACGTAGGTCTGTATACACATTTAAAAACTGATTAGGACTTATCTAATCCACTCTGTTGAAGCAACTAGCTCATACCCAAATAACTCACGGGGCCACGTTCTTTCAAAGGAATACACCACTGGTTGTAATTTGTTCAGAGATAATGTGCATTTCAAAATGATTTCTTGGTTTAAAATTTTATATATTTTTTTAATTATTACTCGCTACAGGAAAACTTGTTTATATGATGGAAATACTTTAAATTTTTGTTGACTTTCAGTTAAAACATCATTTTGTTTCTGTTTGCTGAGGCAAAGATTTGTTCAGATGCAACAGAACATGCATGTGCTTTCCTATTTGATCTTTGCAGCCTGACTCCAGGAAGCCGTCAAGCTTCCCCCACTGAAGCCGTGGAAAGGATGGGTCCCAGTCAAACTGGTTTGGAGATGATGGGAACTCACCACCATCATGTCCTCCAACAACAAAATCCTGCCCAAAATAAGATTCCAACTGAAGACTTCCATAGCCAGGAGGCCCAGAACATGGGTGGTATGGAGCAGCCAACTGGTGTGGAGTCTTTACAGTTTGACTATGCTGGGAATCAGATCCAGGTGGACTCCTCAGGAACTCCTGTAGGATTGTTTGACTACAGTTCTCAGCAGCAGCAGGTCAGTTGAAACATGAATTATATTTGTAAAATCCAACTGTCCGTGTGCCTTATTTTTTTAAATTCTGTTTTTCTCCAGTTGTTCCAGAGATCCAATGCCCTGACTGTTCAGCAGCTAACGGCAGCTCAGCAACAACAGTATGCTCTGGCTGCATCTCAGCAGCAGCATCTTGGTAAGATGGTCCAGCTGAGTGAGCAGCGTTGTTTCACGCATTATGCTGCAACTTTTGTGGGCTGTCTCGTTCAGTTGCGTAGCCTTTTGAATAAAATTTGATAAGCAAATTTTATTTGTGTTACTGTTTCTTATCACGCAGCCGGCCTTGCTCCTGCATTTGTGCCAAACCCTTACATCATTAATGCTGCCCCCCCTGGAACTGACCCCTACACTGCCGCTGGGCTTGCAGCAGCCACACTTGCAGGTGATCATTTTGCACATT
>NC_056509.1:37974057-38014798 GCF_014905685.2 Nematolebias whitei
TTTTTATTTTTTCATTTTAGACTGTCCTAAAATTGAATTGGTTTTAATGCATGTTGTTCTTGTGCCATCCTCCTCATTGTAATAAAAGTATTCTTCTAAGATTTATGCAATTTGTTTCAAGGCCCCACAGTTGTTCCGCCACAATACTACGGTGTTCCTTGGGGTGTGTATCCAGCCAATCTTTTCCAACAGCAGGCATCAGCTGCCAATCACTCGGCTAATCAGCAAGCATCCAATCAAGGTCAACCAGGTCAACCACAGGTAGGAGACAATTTTCTACCCTGCAAATTTCTTAGGGATATGATACATTCATTATTAGTAGGGGTATAACGGTACGCTAAAATCACATTTCGGTTCAGTTTCAAGGAGGGCTCGGTTCGGTTCATAATCGGCCGGCCGATTTTATCAGCCCCGATTTCTGTAATTTTGGGAAATCGGCCGATACTTGCACGAGAAACCGATTTTACAGATTTTTTTTTTTTTTTTTTTGTAGTTTTAACAACAAATGTCTGTACTTATATTTCAGAGCACTACCTCATGGCCAGTTAAAACAAGTTTGTATTGCTACTAGGATATTGTTCAAGGGCATGTTTTTCAATAAAATAAGATTGAAAAATTGAAGGTGCATTGTGACCTTATAACACCTGACAGCGTCGCTAATTAAACAAAATCGGTATCGGCCAAAATCGTAATCGGCAGATCAGACTTTTTAGAAATCGGCGATCGGCCAGAAAACTGCAATCGGTGCACCCTTACTTGCAAAATGTTTATTTAGAAAATATGCCAAGTAAACAATACGTTTGTAAAAAATAAAAATAAAAGCGACCCATTTGGATGATATTTTAAATAAAAGGCACTCTTTACAATGAATAAACTATACTAACAATAATGAAAATCTGAATAAATACAGTAACGTTCAGAAGCGGAACAATAAGCAGCAACAGACTGTTTACAATCTTACTAATCAAGTTTTAAGTTTTTGGCCAAAAAGACCAACTTGTCCACATTTTCTGCCAAAAGCACAGATCTAGTTGCAGTGAATTTCTCCAGAGGTGGAGAAAACCGCTCGCTAGCAACAGGTAGCAGGAATAGAGAGGTAGAGCTTTGCTAATGTTGCAGTGTGGCTGTGTTTGGCCTCATTACTCAGAACCTCTTGGACCTGCTCCCACAGGTGGGACAGGTCCCTGGAAAAGTTCAGAGTTCACTCATCACAGACTTCTTAGCTGGAGGGGATCTCTGGTGGATTTCCCTGAAGAGGAAGAAAACTCCACCTCTATCTCTGTCCCAGACTGGAAATAAAACACAAAGAAGTAAAAAAAAAATAAAATAAAATAAAAAAAACGAGTTAATAAGATTATAATAATAAAAAAAGTTAATTAGATAATAATAACAAAATAACAATACCTCTTCTTGAACGGCCATCATTTCTGTTAAGAGGTGGCTGAATTGCGCGTTTATCATCATCAGGACAGGACTTTAATCTGGTCCAGGGCTTGTTGACAATATCAGTTTTATATCAGTTTTAACTTTTTCGTAAAGTGCTGCTACAACTTTTTGGCTGAAGTGTTGACGTGATATCGTAGCGGGGCTCAATAACTTTAAAGCCGGCGCATCAACAACAGAATCGTAGATCCAGAGCTTTAAAAACTCCTACAGCTTGTGTTATTGCTCTGGACCGATCTGAATGACCTGATAAAGGTTGTTTAAATGCTGTTATCAGTGTTTGCACCGACCAAGCTGCTATTCTGTAGAAGAGACGTTCACGTTCGGATGATGTCGTTCCAAGTGCGTTAACAAGTTAGACGTGTTGTCTGCTGCAGATCCAATCTCAGTGAAACAACGTCGACACACGACTTTGGATTTGTTCACTTGTCTTTTAACAAGAAAGCCATAATGTTCCCCAACAGGAGACCGCAACGAGAAGCTAGAATGCTAATGCTGCGCGTGCTGCAAGATAATAGCGCCATGCTGAACCACGCTTAGGAACTTTAGTTTCGCGGCGCATAATCTCTCGTTAATAAAATTTGAAAAAATAACCGAAACGGTACGCAGGTGGATCGAACCGAACATGCCGTACCGAAATGGTTCAATACTCCCACATGTACCGTTACACCCCTAATTATTAGTTCTCGTTGTTTACAACATATTACTGGTGCAGACATTTTAGACTGTTGGATGAAAAACATTTTTTTTTTTACACCTAATATGTTTGGCAGTAAAGAACTATTTCTCTTAGACCACACAAAGATTCTGTTAAACTTTGAGAATCTGTTGTTCGTTCCCAGTCTTTTGGCTTTGACCGTAAATAAACTTTTATTTTTGTCAGCTTTTAGGTAAGACATTTGCCTGTTCTGTTGATTTTATTTTTTTTTCTTCCTCAAAGTAGTTTTATGTTTTACTTTTGAGTAATCCCAAGATTCAGAAGGTTTATTATTTGGTTTTCTGCCTTAGGTCCTTCTTGAAACACAAACATTTATCACTAAGTGCACTAAGTAAAACCCATCAGCAAAACTAGTGTGTATTATATACTGTATCAAAGTAAACACATTTACTTTACCTAGCCAGTATTTGCTAAAGAACTAATAATAAAAAAGCAAAGTCCTTAGATAAGGGTTCACTTTCTTGTAGAAATCAGTTATGTCTGTGTGAAAGTATTATCTCTTTTCCTTCCAGGTGATGCGCACGGGAGCCAACCAGAGACCTCTGACGCCGGGCCAAGGACAACAGAGTCAGCAGGAATCTTTAGCTGCTGCAACTGCTGCAAACCCTGCACTGGCTTATGCAGGAATGTCTGGTTAGTATAAGACTTCACACTGTCACCATACCACGATAGAGCCCAAAACTTGAACAACTAATGAATAAATTCACTCTTTGATGTTAAACAGACCAAGTGTGTTAGTAGTTATAAGTCATCCTACATGCAGACAGTTGTGCTGCAAGTGTTTTCTTTTTGTTTTACTTTCTCAGGTTATCAGGTGTTGGCCCCTGCTGCCTATTATGACCAAACAGGAGCCTTAGTGATGGGTCCTGGTGCCCGAACTAGTCTAGGTGGGCCTGTTCGTCTAGTCCAGACCCCTCTTCTCATCAACCCCGCCGCTGCACAAGCTGGTAAGAACTTATCCAGTTCCAATGCAAGTGATGTTGATTGATTTGGTATCAATATTAAATAAAGGTATAATCCTTTATACCAATCTTTATCTCTCAGCAGCAGTGTCTGCATCTGGTTCTGGTAACAACATGTCTGGACCTCCAGCCAATGCACTGTACCGCTCCATGCCTCAACCTCAGCCTCAGCAACAGCAGCAGCAGCCTCCTCCACCCAGCAGCGGTTTGCCCTCGAGCTCTTTCTACGGGTCAGGATCAGTCCCCAACACCTCTCAGAGTAGCTCCCTTTTCTCACACAACTCTGCTGCACCTCCACCACCCAGTTCCTCCCTGGGCTTCAGTAGCACGGCTGGTTCTCTTGGCATGGGCTTGGGTTCTGCTCTTGGAGGCTTCGGCTCATCAGGTCAGTGCCTAAACTACAAGTCATTATTTTTTTCCAAATTGACATCTTAATATTTATTTGGTTTCTTTTCATTACCATCTCCATTTGGTAACAGTCCCCTTCTAGTATTTCACTATCTTTTGTCCTTTCCATAGTTTTTGCGAGGCCTTAAAAAACAACAATTCATTAAATGGATTTAGCAAAATTTAGGGCCTTTGGGGACAAAAATGTTAAATTTTAAACTCAGTGGCATTAAAAGAAACATCTTTCTTAACAAAATATTTGTGAAATTGTTCATCAAGGATTTTGTCTCTAAATTTCTGTAATGCACATTAGCATAACACGCAGAACCATTTTGTTAACTGGGCTCAGATGTTGAAAGATTGCGCTTAGGAGGGAAAACGTCAGGAGCAGAGATTAAACGGGTAAAATGGTTGGAAGGTAAAGAGTTTAGGGCATGGCTTCAACCTGAAGATCAGTAGCATGATAAAGGATTTTGCAGTGTTTTGTTTAAAAAAAGAAAGAAGAAAAAAGCTTGAGCTATTGGGTGTAATAAGCACTTCAAGGTCGCCTTCTGACCTCCACAGGGTCATTTCTGAAGGGAGTAAACAACAACAAACAGATTTATCAACGAGGGAAGATTGATGATGAAACACAGGAACTTGGCATTTAATTTACACAGTTGACCACAAAAAGGATCACTAAACTGAGTTATGTTTAGAAAATGGCACAAGGGGGATGTCTGTCACACATTTAATGTGGGAATTTAGCATTAAAAATTGGCTGATTTCTGCAGGAACTCTTGTTTTTTTTTCGCAAACAATAAAATTGAATGTTTTGTTTTAGATTCGACAGAAATTCTGCTGTTTGTAACTATTTCCTTGTTGGTCTTGCAGTTTCCAGCTCTACCAGTAGCAGCATATCTCGCAGGGACTCTCTGTTGGCGAATTCTGATCTCTACAAACGGGGTGGCAGCAGCTTGACCCCCATTGGCCAGCCATTTTACAACAGTTACTCCTCTTCACCCAGTCCCATTGGCCTAACACCAGGCCATTCCCCACTCACCCCTCCACCTTCTCTGCCCTCCTCCCATGGCTCCTCCTCCAGTCTTCACCTAGGTAAGCTTAATGATCTAATTAAAACCTTTAAGTTGCATCTTTAACCACAGTTCTTTACTCGAGTTTGAATGTAACCATATTGCTTTCTGTTACTGAAGTACATTTTTAAATAGATTTTCAATCATTAGTTTTTGCACGGTGCACGATTATACCAGGGATTGATTGAACATGTTATTACACTATTTTCCACCGTCGCTCCACCCTATGTCGCATCAGTCCAAATATGTCTAATAAAGTGGAAAAATCCATAAATATGTCGCTTTACCGTATACGTCACATCTATTATGCGTCACCACTGACAACATGGATATGTGGGCCGGTGTTGTGCCAAAAATTGATTGGCTGCCAAATGGTGGCTGCTGGGGTGTGCACGGGAGGACTTTAACAAAAATTTAACAATTATTTTTTTGCTCGAAATTATAGTAAAGTTGTATCTCAGTTGAACTTTTGCTTAATAAATGCACTTTGACAGTCAAATCAACTGCATTTCAAAAGTCGATTTGCGGAAGTAGGAACGTGCAGAGGGTGACTCGCTGCCCATTTCTTCGAAATTTAACAAGATAAACACCAAAAACAATTATTTGTTTGCTCGACTTTATAGTAAAGGTGTGTCTCAGTTGAACTTTTACTTAATAAATGCACTTTAACGGTCAAATCAGCTGTATTTCCAAATCATTCGCTGCCTCGGTGCTCCAGGAGCACATAGGAAATCAGGAAGGAGGAATGCTGCACATTTCTTATAAATTTAACAAGATAAGCACCTAAAACAATTATTTGTTTGCTCGACATTATATCAAAGGTGTGTCTCAGTTGAACTTTTACTTAATAAATGCACTTTAATGGTCAAATTAGCTGCATTTTGCTGGGGCGGTGCAGTGAAATGAAGCTGATTTGACGGTTGTTCCAATCAAGTTGGAAGACAGTGGCAGAATGTATGGCAAGCTGATTGTGTCATGAATAGCCACCTTTACCTATTACATGATACAATGGCATGCCACACTACTGGAGTGCTATCTAGCAGCTGAAAATGGTAGTGTTCAATATTTTCAGTCAGAATGAATGAAAACGTTCATATCTCAGCCAAAAATTGGTTTATAAATATGGAAAAAATCCATAAATACGTTGCTTTGGCGTATGAGTTGCAGGGCATGTAAATTATGCAAAAAAACTCAACTTATAGGGCGATAAAGCCGATAGTTAAAGAAAGGCTGGTTGGGGAAGCAGAGAAATGCAGTTTAGTGTTGCAGAACGAGGATGTGGACACTTTGTATCCGTCACAGATTTATTTTACTGGTTGTTTACCAGCTGGATCTGAGATCTATTGGATAAAAATCCTTTTATAAGATTCCATTTATTTTGTCCAGCATCTACTGATAACTACATCCAACTTCTATTATTTTGAAAAATGTAGGGAAATGTAAACGGCAGCATCAAATTGGCCTTCTAGCTGGGCTATCAGCTGTTATTGACTAACAAGTTTACTGTGAACACGCTGTTTCATATTGATCATCAGCAGACATTTGCTGTCTCGAGCCAGATTTCTATGTTAATATTTTTATTAATCTTTTTAAGATGTCATTAGCTTTTGGTTGACTGCTCACTAGACTTTTTTGTCTTTTGTCTTGTTCGCGTTACAGTGACTAGTTTTCATTACAGGAAAGTACATGCTTGAAATAATTGAGCTTGTTGAAATCCACTGAATCAAATAGTTTGAAACTAAAATTCTGAACAGATATTTTGCTTCAATGTGTACGTTTTCTACAGTAACAAGAACCTCGTTTACAGTTGAATGGTAATTTCTGCAGCATCTTTGCTCTCTGCCTCAGAAACTCAGTTAAATGTTGAACCTTTGACAATAAAACCTAATTAAATGGCGGTTTTTAATGGAGCGTCTTGGCTCTACGTCTTTATTCTTTGTCTACAATTTTCATTTAATCAGTGTTGTGTTTGTACTCGTACAGTTCTAAAAGCCCAAATAGCTATTTTCCAGTTTACAAATTTGCCCTGTTATACTTATTATTGTGTAACCTCAGGTGGCCTGACAAACGGCAGCGGGCGTTACATTTCTGCCGCTCCAGGAGCCGAGGCCAAATACCGCAGCACAGGCGGCACCTCCAGTCTGTTCAATTCCAGCAGCCAGCTGTTCCCTCCCTCTCGGCCTCGTTACAGCCGCTCTGACGTCATGCCTTCTGGGCGCAGCCGCCTTCTGGAAGACTTCAGGAACAACCGCTTCCCGAACCTGCAGCTCCGTGACCTGCCGGGACACATGGTGGAGTTTTCTCAAGACCAGCATGGATCCAGGTGAAACGAACTCCGATACGCTTATTTTCATATAATAGTTTTTTGTGTATTCTTTGAAATTAACGTGTTTTTTTTTTTTTTGCAATTCTAGATTCATCCAGCAGAAGCTCGAGAGAGCCACTCCTGCTGAGAGGCAGATGGTGTTTGGAGAGATTCTCCAAGCTGCGTATCAACTCATGACGGATGTGTTTGGGAATTATGTCATCCAAAAGTTCTTTGAGGTTTGAACTACTCATCTTCTTTTGGCATCACACAATATTTACTACAAATCCATTAATATATTTTTTATTTTAATTATGTTCTGCGTCTTTTTTGCTACGTCACGCAGTTTGGAAGTGCAGACCAGAAGCTTGCTCTGGCAACACGCATTCGTGGGCATGTCCTCCCTCTGGCTTTGCAGATGTACGGCTGTCGGGTCATTCAGAAAGCCTTGGAGTCCATCTCATCAGACCAGCAGGTAATTGTAAGTGAACTTTTAACTTTTTCAACAAGTTTTGCTTTGAACTTCTGACATGACCAACACATTAAAAAGAAGTTAATGTAAATCTTAAGTTTTGATTGTGCCTTGGTATTTTCGTTCCCTTCCTCACCCCAGAGTGACATTGTACGTGAGCTGGATGGCCACGTGTTAAAATGTGTGAAGGACCAGAACGGGAACCACGTGGTGCAGAAGTGCATTGAATGTGTCCAGCCTCAGGCCCTGCAGTTCATTATTGATGCCTTCCAAGGACAGGTGAGGTGTTTTTTTTATTTTTTTATTTTTTTATTAAAACAACAGACTCAGATTTAAAATGTTTTAGTTTGAGAAAGTACAATAGTCTCATTTCTTAGGATTTACAGCAGTGAGGCCAATCTACAAGGCAACAATCGTATTTATTTTAACCCTTAGTTTATTTAAATGCCACGCGTGTCCCAACCACTTTGTTTTCTTTAAATTGAGGCATCTATTTTGTCTTCTCTTTTTTCTACATCACAATTTGCAAGTAAACACGGAGGACCTGAAACTTTTTAAAACCACAAGTTAACTGTCTGTGCATTAAGAGTAGTCAGCCGATATGTGACAAACACGTACTTTGAACTATTGTTCAAAGTACGTGTTTGTACATATCTTTTTTTTTAATTGACAAAGATTAAACCTTTTTTGTTTTTTAATTGTGTCTATAGAGAAGGTGATGCTGAAGGACCCTTTGGATTCAGTCATTTAGAAAATAGTCCTTTTCTGCTCCGAACATATAATCCCCTTCACTTCAGTAATGTTCTTAAAAGTTTTAGTTTCTTATCAAAATATTGGGGTTGAACGATTCTATGTTACTCTTGCCTAGGAAAAAAAATCTTGATGATATGGTACACCAGTTTTTAGAATATTTTGCACACAGAAGATTGTCCTGCCACAACATAAATATTTGTTCTTCCTTGTACATAATTCTTGAGATACTAAATATCAAAAAACTTTCATCAATTCTTTCTTTCTATATTTCTTTCTGTATTTATTTATTTATTTATTTATTTATTTATTTTAGGGTTAGGAATAAATTTAAAGCAAAGAACAAATTTTATGGTGTATGAAACCATTATGACTATCAGGAAATATAACTTTTATAGACAACATTTTACAAAAAAACAACAACTTTGTTTATTAAAAGCGAGTATGGGATGAATAAAACGTTGTTTTACAAAGTGTAAATATAGTGGTTATAAAACTGTTTCAGTTTTTTTTTAAAAAGGGCAAAAAACATTAAGAAATTATTGTTTTGTATTATTTGGCTAAAATTGTCTTTGGTTCATGGTAATATGTGGGAAATGTAAATGGGAAAAAAAACCACGCACCATAATTCATTCCTCAGTTGAAGTAAAATTCATGGGAATAAGATGCACTGTGATTGCTGATCTAGCTGTCTAGGATCGATTTTTCTGGTCTTGCAGTTCAAAAGTCACAGAATGATGCAGTAGAATAATGTTTTAAATCAGTCAGAGATTCTTTATTGTCGTTCCTCCACACGTGGTACATGTGGTGGAACAGGGTCCCAGTTACATCCAACAATAAAATGTAAAAGAAAAACAATGATAACATCTAAGATATGAACTAAGAAAAACATCAACTAAAAATACACCAAGCACTAATAGCATAAAAACATTATGTCGAACAGCAGCACGAACATGAGCGTGAGTCTGTGTGAGCAGATGAGCACGCATGAACACATCAACATGAAACAAATGAATTTTCTTTAACGTTACTTGTCTGACTACAATTGTTTATAGACTTTAGAGAGTCGTACCATTTCAAAGTTTATGTTTTGAGAGTTTATTTACCAATCGTGTCTCGATTAGTTACGTCTGAACTAACACAGGTGGAATGTGTCGCTTCTGCTCGCCCATTACAACTCTGGACGTGACAGAAGTAGCACTGTCTGTGTTTTCATCTTTCCTCTTTACAGGAGTGTAACATAAATAGCTTTGTTTTACTGATTTGTTCTTACGTTTACCTACCTTACTTGCAGGTATTTGTGCTTTCCACACATCCTTATGGCTGTAGAGTTATCCAAAGGATTTTGGAGCACTGCACTCAGGAGCAAACTCTGCCCATCCTGGAAGAGCTGCATCAGCATTCTGAACAGCTGGGCCAGGTGAGCTCATCTGTCTCTGTCCCCGTTTGTTAAACCCACTCTTAACTACAGATGTAACAATCGTTTGCTTGGTGCAATTTTAAGATGTTTCTGTGGATTTGCATGCCCCCCTTTCATGTTTGAGCATTTCACATTTTGTTGCTTGTCATTTGTTCTTGTGTAGCCGTGGTTTGCTAAGTGTAAAAGATTAATATGATTGTACTGTTAGCTGTCATTACATCTGACTTGTGATTATTTGAACATCCACCCTGCCCCCTCACTTATTTCATCTAGAAATTTCAAGGCGTATCATTGGAGATGACACCCAAAACATATTATACGGTGTCTGGTGATGCACTGTTCAAGGTCAGAGCAATTTGCCTCTCTCTCTCTCGCGGATGTCCCCTTCCTCCTCTCCCGTTTCCCTCTTTTATGTCTTCTTTGAAAGTCTAACATTAGCTGTTCAATTCTCTACTTTTAAAACCTCTTCTAACCTACTGATCTTCCTTCTCCCTCTTCTTTTGCTTTGTTCAGCACGGTTCATAAGGTTCACATGCTTATCTGCTGTTTCATCCTTCTTATTGCCTTCAGCATATTCTGATCAATCTGTTTTTCTCCCCTCATCTCAACTTCACAAATTAATTTAGAGAATCTGAATCTTTACCGGCCAAGTCTCTAAACCTCTTGTAATTTCCACACGAAATCCAAAAAGCAGAACAATGAAGGTTTCTTGAAAACAGATTGAACCAGAAATGATGCGTCTACTAAATAATTTACTACTCTAACTAAATTGATCATTAAGACTCGTTATTTGTTACTTGACATGTTGAGTTTTTGTCTCCATCTTGTCTCATTAAAATCACACCCATAACTGTCTATCACCTACTCCTGAAGGGGCAAAGATGCTGTCAGACCAGCAGCATCTGTTTTGTCTGACCTTCCGCAGTGATGACGTTAGGGTATTTTTAATACTACAAATGGGGGTGTCACTCATTCATTGGCCTGTTATTTTAGAAATGCATGAGTATCTCACCAGTTGAGACGAACTGAAAATCACTGCATGATTATCAGTCAGATTAAAAGGAATATTTCTTCTTGAAAACAGTTTTAAATATAGTCATAATAAACTGCCACTTACATCTGTGCTGCCTCCTGCAGGATCAGTATGGTAACTACGTCATTCAGCATGTTTTGGAGCACGGCAGACTGGAGGACAAAAGCAAGATCGTGGCAGAGGTTCGTGGAAAGGTTCTTGTCCTGAGCCAGCATAAGTTTGCAAGGTGAGTTGTTGTCATTTGAAGATGCTGATCTTTAATCGACTCTTGAAGGCAACCATTGAAGCCATATATTTGATTTGCACACTGGTTTCCTGGTATTCTTTCGATGTCTTTACGTTTGGGTACCTTTTATGTGCATTCTTTTTTATTTGTTTGTTTATTCATTTTATTAATTTTTTTCCCTGAAAATTTTTATTCTAAGATATTTAGACTTTTTGCCCAATTATTATGACTTGTATAGCTTTGACAGCCATCTGCATAGGTGTAAACAACGTATCTTAACGTATTATTTTAAAGCGTCTCATAAGTCATTCGTATTTGTTACAATGCATATTTTCTGCAGTAGCAGAGATATAAAATAATGACACGTGTTCCCAAATTAAATTTGACCACAGCAGAAATGATTACCAGTATATTATGTAATATCCACAAAGACAAAGAAGAGGGAAAACTGGAGCGGAGCTAACGTTCTTGTGTATTTTTGAGGATTTGAACGGTTGAGATCAGTGTTAAATGAAATAACGAGCCTCTTCAGAAGAGTTTTGTGGAAATCTTCACGACTCGAGCCAGCTTTGGTCATCAGAGGAACGGCTTATTGAGTCCAGAGCTCTTTAAAGCATCTGTGCGCTGCATATTGATTGTATCAGCACTGTAGCAGTCGTAACTTTATTTTACTTCATTACTTTTACTATTGGAGGTGTTTCTTTGTGTAGTTTATAAAACATTTAGTATAATCTTATATTAATACTTAAACGCTTGGTTATAATTAACAAAAGTATTAAAGGGGTCAAGGAAAATGTGAGTTTACAGCTACTAGAAGCTGCCTTTACTCATTCTGTTATTAAGAAAAACTGAAAACCTAATCGACTTCCTTTGTTGTCTTCTGTTTGGAAATTACAGCACCATGTGGCTCTCACTCGGTCTCTTTACTGCTTGCCATTAATTTTGCAACAGTGGTGAATTGGCGGCTGTCAAGTGGAAACTTGTAAACCGCTTCAAGCAATACTGCACTATAATGCATAAAACAGCAGATGCGCACTGCAGTTCACAATATGCATTAAACAAACAGTTTTCAGGGTTTGTAAACAAATTATTCAAGTACAAGAATGCAGTTGGAAGTATAAAGTTTATAAGCCTTATTTAGTCTTATTTAAAATAAAAGCCTTTAAGCTGGATTTATATTTTGTGAGAAGTGAAGAAATCTTCTCGCTCTGACATTGTGAGAACCCGGCCCTGCCCCGCCCGACCCAGATTAGGGCTGGGCCATAATAATGTGCCTAATGTGCAGGTGTTGGTGTCGGTTTTTGATTGTGTCAGCGGACGCGTGCGGCTGACAATCCAATTATATGGCAACATGGCTCGCCATACATTCACACGGCCATTTGACCGTGCACTGACTGGCCTTGAAAGAGGTAAAATAAAGTTCAGTTAAGTTTCAGATGGACTACTGCCATCAGCCCAAGTGGACGTTCATTCAGCCGCTGCACTTAGCGGACGCGCGTGGCCGACGCCCCAAACAAGTGAGATCACAAAATATCAGACATGTCAGAGCAGGTTCTGTGTCTGAATAATGCAGAATGCAGGCAGAAGCAGTGATTTAATGCTTTGACGGCCATGAAAGGAAAAACACCCCCTCAGCTCTGATCTTCTGCCCCTTTAGCCGCACGCGTCTGCCAACCGTTAATTACTCTGTAAGCAGTCAAAGCTTAATTAATTTTTTTTTTTTTTTCGGGTTCGGTCCTGTAATTACTGTTAATTTGATGGGTGGGGTACAAAAATTATAGCTATGGGCTGGGTCGGATCTGATTTTTTTGGGCCCGAATGCAACTCTACCTCCAAGAGCTTGATCTATGCAGAACTTTTTTTTCTCTCAGGGATTTTTCTCAACTATTCTGTGATTGGCCAGACATGTGAAGTGGGGGTTGTTAATAGAGATGCAACGTTTGCGAACGATCCAGATCGTTCGAACGGCTCTTTTACAACAAATGATAAGAACCAAGTTGTAGACAATAAAGAGCCATTCCTAGTTTTTCTTCATGTTTTCCTCCTCAGTTGTAGAGAGAAACACTCCTCTTTTGCTTTTTCGCCGAGACAAAGTAGAACGAGCAAAGGGGGAGGAGTGCAGCAACTGACCCAACGCATGGTACGGCCCTGACGGTGTGATGACGTTCATCCATGCATGATGACATTACTCAATGAAAATCGAACGGCTCTATGAAGCAAATGGATCAGCACGATTCGGTTCCTTTCAAAGAGCTATATATCTTTTCTCTAGTTGTCATTGCGGCCACGCTGTTCCGTGAGCTGCCCGAGGAACCATTGTGGCCGCGGCCACGCTGTGAGTCTGACATACTGGGAGCCAACATCAGCTTCTGGGATCCAGTATTTGTGGTGTGACCGCTAATCTTTCTGGGCAGAGGCTTGCCTGCAGCGCATAGGTGCTCCTGAACTGATAACAGGACTAGACATCTTGAAATAACATGTTCTCCATTAACTGAGAAGCTTGTTCTCTAGGATTTGCCATAGTGTTGTAACAACACAAATTTCCTCACCTTGTGATCGCTGTGTTGCTTTCGACATCCCACAGTGGCACGCTGCAGAAAGCAGTGGTTTCCTGGACATGGCAGCGGGTTTTTCTTATAAATTGTCTTTGTGGAGAAGAACACCTCCATGCTACTTCAGAGAGATTTCTTGACTTTTCCTAGATTATAAATCCATCTTTACTCTTGACTCTCAAATGTGGCTGCTTTATCCTGCAGCTGTTATTTTGCGTCATCTTACATTATGCTGTTTGACATAATGCAAATTTTGTCTGTTTGTGTCATTTGTCTGTAACACATCGCTAAACTTTTGTGGTTAACTTCATCCATTATCGCTCCCCCATGTTCCTGATGGCTCGTGCACCTGGTGCAATGTAAATATCGCATCCCGTAGTGTTGTGGGAGATTAATCGGAAATAGGCTGAATAAAAATTAAAAGGGGCCATGTCTTTAGACTCATGGTTAAGATGCTCTGTAAAACGATTTGGATCAACAAACAGAAAATCATATGTTAAAGGCTGGATTCCACTTATTGAGGCTGTAACTGGTTTAATGTCAGCGTGTTCTTCTGCTCTGAAAGGATCTTGGTCATCATCATTTGTCAGACATGTCGAGATGTCTGTTGAGAAAAGGTTATTGCCAACATTAATAAGATGTCTGGGTTGAAGGTTTGTGTGTGTGGGAGAAGGGATGAACAACACAAACTGGGGAAAAAAACAACACAGAAGTTTTTTTTAAAATATAGTTTTTAAAAGATCAGTTTCTCTAGGCTCATCTCTTTGACTCGATTCGCTCAGCTGTGAATTTGTGAGTAACAGTAAGTTTCTCCCCTCAGTAATGTAGTGGAGAAGTGTGTGATCCATTCCTCGCGTGCAGAGAGAGCTCTCCTGATAGATGAAGTGTGCTGCCAGAAAGATGGCCCCCACAGCGCCTTGTACACCATGATGAAGGACCAGTACGCCAACTACGTTGTCCAAAGAATGATAGACATGGCAGAACCTGCTCAGCGCAAAATCATCATGCACAAGGTGAGTCAGCTGTAAACCCTTCACACATGTCTGCTCATTTGTAAACTGGAATGCTGGAAACTTTGAACTGAGTAAATTGTTTTATTTAAGGAAACTTTTACACACCGACTGCTTGTACTGGTGTAGGTGTTGTGGGAAACTTGGGTGGGCTCATACCAGTTTTGTATCCAAACCTAAAATGTTATAATTAGCTCAAAGTTAAGATAAAGCCAGACTTGTTGGGTCTTTACTATCTTTAAAATTATGCAGGCATTCAAACCACTTGTGGCTGTTTTTACTGTATTAAAACCTTTTGTATGAAACAAATTTATTAGCACGACTGTTGTTGTTTATTCTCATGTTGCCATGGGAGCATGTGATCTTGGAAAGCCCACATCAGCAAGTGCTACCACACTGCATTCTTTTGTACTTGAATGTTTAGTCCTTACACACAGTCATTTCCTTTCACATCGGAGTTTAAAGCCCTGAAATGGTATATTTAAAAAAGGCTAACAAGGTGAATGTGGGATATTTTTAACTCCATCCTGCTGGTATAGACCTTTTAGGAAGCTTCGTTTAGCAGTGAACAAAAGGTCTCCTAGAAAGACGTATATAAAGAGCGCATTAAAGTTTTTTGTTCTCTATAGTTTAACATTGGGTTAGCCTTAAAGCTAATAGCAAGGATGCCTCCTCACAAGTTACAAGTACAGAAAAAAAAAATGTTTATAGGTTTTAAATAGTCACTGTCACATAAAGTAAGTTTTGATCAACAAATGTTATAGCTCAGTCGCATCGATCGTGTAAAAGAATGTACGTAGTTTGGTTTTAGATAAACCTAACATTTTTTAACTTTCAAGGTGGATGACCTTTTTATTTTTATTCCTTTTAATTTTTAAAATTACTGAAGCCCCGAGGAGCAGCTCACTGGTTATTACTGCAGGTTCTGTTTTAAAAGCTTGTTCTGTTTTTTTTTTTGTTTTGTTTTAATTATAATTAGTTGCCGGTGTACTGTAAGCACTTCGTCTGCAGCTGTTCTCTCCTCACAGATACAACCATCATCATTTATTCTGCATTGGTCATAAACCTCTCCATTTCCTTTTCTGCTCCTTTAGCTTCTTTTATTTGTATTGAAGTGACCAGCTGTAGACCGATAGTAAGCAGAAACACACCAACCGTTAAGGTTTTTCTAGATTCCAATTATTACAGTAACTTGTATTTTGTAGGTTTTTTTTCCTGTGACTGTAGGAAAATGGAAGATAATGGCTAAATATCTGCAGACATTCGTCCTAAATATTCTGTATCAGAAGGAAACAAAAAGGTTACATCTGTTTGGACTTGGTTAAAAATAAACTTGTTGCAGTGAGAAGCTGTCATCAAACTCTTCAGTAAATGTCGCATCTAAAGATAAATAATAAGTCTCTCAACGCAGTTGATAAAATGTTCTCGACGAGAAGACAGGGTGCAGGAGAACCCTCATGCTCTGAAGGGAAACACGCAGCTGGATATATCATGGATTCCTGGGGTGAATGGAAGATGATATGCCTGTCCGTCTTGTCCGTTGAGTATGTTGAAGACACGTACATAATTGGATTTAAACGGGTAACTGGCATATTGACAATTAGGAAGACGTCGGCAACAGTTTTGCCAGTTATGAGGCTGCCTGCCTTATGTGATGATTGTACCGTGCTTCGAGCGCTTGGATTCAGATGCTTTGTGAGCTAAAACAAAAGCTGGATGCAATTTCTGAGAATCGCGGGCCACTTGCGACTCCTGGAACTCGCTGGCACGAAGGAATCGACCTTGGAGAAGGCTACAAGCACGGACTGGTGGAATGACCACGAATCTGGACGTTTGGATTCACCATTGAGCGTACCAGCAGAACTATGAAGGCAGACATGAAATCAGTAGAGTCGGCCTGCCCCTAAATAATTATCTGAATCTGGCTTCCCCGCTTGGCCTTGAATAGGCCAACTTATCTCAAATTACTCCTAGAGGATATGTAAATCATGAAGCTCTGCTCTGGTTTTTTGTCTACCTGTGTCCTGTGTGTCAAGGACACGGTGTGAGAGACCATTTTTTTTAATCCCTTCTTCTTTCCTCGTGTTTTTCTTTTCTTATCTCAACGATAGTCAGTGCTTCACAGCGAAGCTGCAGCCTCCGTGCACCCTTGTTTTCTTTGGACGGCTACACTGAAATGTATTTTGTCGTGTTTAACTGTGCAATGACAATAAAGTTGATTCAGAAACTGACATAAATGTCCAGTTGTAAACGGCAAACGAGTCTCAGCCGGTGTTTATTTGTTATGTATCAGTTCAGCTCTTGTCGTTTGAGATGACACGTTTCTTTTTGCACGTCTCTTTCAGATCCGGCCTCACATCACCACTTTGCGCAAGTACACATACGGGAAACACATTCTGGCCAAGCTGGAAAAGTACTACATGAAGAGCGGCTCGGAGCTGGGCCCCATCGGTGGCCCCACAAACGGACTCATGTAGTCGCCTCCACATTTCTGGGTCGCATGAAGAAGCGGAGGAGTTGGAACGCCAAACCCCCTGTTCTGTGAGAGATCGCTCCTTTAGCCATACGGTTTCGCCTTCGACACACTCGGTCATCCCCTGATTTCAGGAGTGGGGGTGAGCTACCAAAAAATAGAAAAAAGATGAACTATTTTCACCTAAGAATGCTGTGACATCTGACCCCTGCCGCTCTGCCACCCCGGTGCGGGTCCCCAGCATGGGCCTCAGGGGCTGCAGTCAGCAGGCTGTTGTTTTTTCTGTTCTTTCCTGGGTAAAGCACAAGCCCACTGTTAATGATGTACTTGATGTATTTGACTGGCTTTCATATTATCTTGTACATTTTTTTTTACCTTGTAAATTGTGTGTAGAAAAAAAACAATTACACATTTGCTGAAATTTACAGTTCTTTCAATTAACACCAGCAAGTGACTTTATAAATCCAAACTGGGTGATCCTTTTAAAACAGAATTCTATTTGTTTGTTTTTTTTTCTAACCAGATTTATTATGTCAGCTGTCCTAATAAGTCATGGTAATTGAATTTTATATTTGTATATTATCCGGCGCACAGTTAAAGTGTTTTCCCATGCCAAAGCAGCTAATGGATTAGTTTTCGAACAGTACAGATTAAGGTGGGGTAAACGAACCCTTCGCTCTACACGTGAGAGCAGTTGTGTGCTACAGTTGCTCAGAGGTCTTAAAGACTTTTTTTATTTTAATAGTTTGACGTTGGGAGATCGGTGTTTTCGTGTTCTGGTTGTGGCTTTTTCTTGCCTCTTTTCCAGACATGGTTGGGGACGTGTTTACTCCAGCAGTTGTTTCGGTACTAAATCTGCCACAAGCCGACAAACCCGAGCTGCTGCGTTCATTGAGCCCGATTTTGAGCAGGTTTTTTTTTTTTTTCCTCCCTTTTCTTGATCCAGGTGATCGTTCTGGGTTCATACAAGAGAAGCTACGATTATTTTAAGAGGCAGAGCATGAGGTTTGGTTGTACAGCTGATGTGGTTTAATCTTAACGTAAAAGACCATATTTGGGAGTTTTTTGCAGGTGGGAGCGGGGTGGGGGGGTGGGTATGCATTAGCATGCTGTGACAGATTTTAATTGTTGACTTTATTTTTTGCTTTATCATGTTTTGTGTAGCATCTGTCTTGTAGATGAACACTGCCCTAGAAAACGGTATCTTTATGTACTGAATAATCACGTCCTGCGTAGATGTAGTTTAGCGTCGTATAGCATCTTTTATGTACGAGTAAAAAAAAAAAAAATAGTTGCTTTTTTGGGTTGGGGGTGTTTGCATAAATAATTTGATGCCCACCGCCTAAAGTATAAAGCTGTTCAAAAGAGGGAGTGGGGAAAAAAAGATTTGTGAAGTTTATCAGCTTTGTTTGTCTGAGGTGAAATGAACTAGAAGTAGTTAATGATTTAAAGTTAAAGAAAGGGAAGTTTAAAGAACCTATTATAATGGTTCTGGTTTTTCTGTTAATATATAGAGATTTTTATTCATATTATTATTATTATTAATTGGTTGGGTATGCAAGTGCAGTATATATTGGAGGCCGGTGGGGGCCATTGAAAGCTATACAATTCTCCTGTAATGCTCATAGTGATGGCTTCTTTGCTTCATATGAATTGTAGATGACATGTAGTATATGTGCAGTTAATAAGTGTAAAATTAGTTGAACTGAAAATATGTGTAGTCGTGGTGTTTGACAGGCCTTGCTCTAAATTTGTAGTGATGCTTTTATTTTGTCTGTACAGTTGTACATTTGTAAACGTTGATGCTGTAAATGGGACGTCTTTTACACTTTCTTTCTTTTGTTTTTGGGGAGAAAAAGGCAAAAAAAAAATGTGCATTTAGATGTGTGTATATTCATCACTCCTTTCCCCCTTGAATATAATGTATACAGTTTTATTTCATCAGGTGTTATTTTAAAGAAAAAAATTCTATGGCTTTGCGATCTGGCATGGTTTTTGTTTTTAATTTGTTATATAAAGGCCAGCCTCTATTTGTACTGAAGCTGTAACACCCACTGTTGATAGTCTTCTGTGTGACAAGTTACAAAAGACCAAAAAAATCAAACAAAACGAGTCTGATCTAAAAGTGAGGCTGCATTTAGTCTTCTCTACTACCACGGGAACGTCACAGGATACGACAAGAAATATTTTTGTACAGAAGAGTGCTGTATTTTGGAACAGCTTCTACCTTGTAAGCAAACGCGTTGTAAAATATTGTCAATTATATAAATATGAACATATGAGTTTTGTCACACTGTCAAAGTCATGTACATTTTCAGGTGGCCTTATGTACATTTCCAGATGTTAGATGAAGAAAACAAATTCAATTTTTGGAAGCAGAATTGTGACTATGTATGATTAAACTGTTCTTCTAACATTTTGTTTGCTTGTCCTGTTTTTGCACATGTGGTTTGGAACGAGCTGCATCATTTTCAGAAGGCAGAATTAAAGTCAATCGATAATCTGTGCAAGAAATGGAGAAAATATTGGGTTTAACATTTTATATGTTAAAGGGTCACTCACAGTTTTTAAGAAAACTGCCTTTTTCCTGGGTAAATTATTGAATATTTACTCAAGATTTTGCACAAAAACCCCTCTGTGGGTCAAGAAATGCCAAGTGGGGAGTCATGAGAAAATATAAAACCTCATTAAATTAAAAAATCCATCCGTCCATTATCTTTATCTGCTTCCTTTTGGGGTTGGCCTCAACTAAGACAAAGTAATAACTAGTTCTATAAACAAGGCATTGGTTGATGAGGCATTTTTAAAACGCCTTATTTGTCTATTTTTGTTTGCCTAATCCAGCAAAAAAATAGAAAAAAACAATTATAAATATTAACAAAAGTAGCTAAAAGAGTAATCAAAATGCTAGCTAAGAAATAAAAGTAGCAAAAGGCTATCTGAAAGCCCAGAGTAGCAAAACACAAACAAAATTATGCAAATATTATTGAAAACTAACAAAAAGCTAGTCAAAAGTACAATAAATCAAACCAAACTAAATGCAGTAACTAAAAGTAGCGAAACACTAATAACTAAAGGAAAAAAAATATGAAATTGCTAGAAAAAATAAAATAAAATGCTAGATGAAAGTATCCAAAAATGCATAAGTAGGCAGATTGACTGCATAAAAATTAAAAATAATAAAAAAGCGTAAGATTTTTTTTTTTCCCCTGGTGCTAAAATTTAATTTCTAATAAATTCGTTAATAAAGATCAGTCCTCCTGGTTTTACTTTTGTAATTCATCAGCCACTGAGAGGTAGTTACATAGTACATACAGACTTATTAGTAGAAGTATTATTACAGTATTTTTATTATTATTAGGTGGTTTTTTTTTTTACTGACACGCCTTCGTTTGGCGCGCCTGATGACGTCAATAGTGGGCGGGGCTTACCAGCTTGTCGAAGTAGTTTCAGAGTAAAGAGAAGAATAAAAACTAACTAAAGTGGATTAATTAACTTATAAACATGCGTTTATCTTTGGCAGCCTCTCTAGTTTTAGTTCTGGGATTAATGCGGCCTGTCAGCGTGTCGGTAAGTCACCGTTCAGTCTTTAAATGTATTTATTTATTTTTTAAAACACGCATCACCTTTTCTCACTTCCTGTTAGGAAAAGTCAAGGCGTTCGTCTTGTTCACGTAAATCAGGTTTAACTTCCCAAAAGTTTGCTTTGCTCACCAGCTTTTGCCTCATCGTTGATTCGTCCATGTGAAACTCACTTTATACGTTTTATTTTACCTCAGTAAAATGTAACACATGTTAAAATAATATTACTATAAATTTTATAGTTAGAATTAAACGTATAAAATGGGTTTATTGTTTCACAAATAGGCTTTTCATTGATGATCTTATCTAATAGGCTTTGATTATGTCTACGTTTAAATATGTTATTTCTCATTCGTACCTCCTTTGTTTATGTCTGTTCTGCTGAGCAAAATATTCCACTACATATTAACAAATACTTTTGTTTTTCGTCCCTTTTTTAAAGCTTTTAAGCGTAATTAAAAATATAAATATTCAGCCCTTTTTATGGTGTTGCTTAAAAGACTGTAAAAAAACATTGATTTAAACCAAATGATTTTTTGTTGTTGTTGTTTATTTGAATCCAAGCTCACGTTCACCCCAAGTTCAGACAGACGTGTTTTATGTCATGATGAGAAAATGTTTTCAGGTGTCTGGAAGTGGTTTCTGTTTTTCTTCTTCTTTGCAAAGTGAAAGAAACTGGAGCTCGGTGAGCTCTGAAATGTACATTTGTCGAATTAAAAACATAAAGAATAGCGTGTTCAAGTTCAGTGTTCAGACATTTACCTGGTCTTATTGACAACATCTGTCTTCAAAGTTTATGCTTCTCTTTGTGGACTAATATGGACTGATCCATCTTTTTATGTTTACGTCATTTCAGTCGACATTTAAAGAGTCAATATTTCAAATGTCTATTCTGACCCGACAAATGTGGTGATGTCGACGTTCTCTGTTCTTTCAGGTTGTGGGAACTTTGTATCTTTGCTATAGTTCACTTCCTCATTGCTCTCAAAGGGGCACAGCTGTTATCTTTATTGCTTATTGCATATTTTTTTTACGACTAACAGGAAGCAGCACCATCATTTATATATATATTTTTTTCTTCTTGAAAAAAGCCTTTTGACCTTCCAGAAGATTTGGAGGGATCTGGATCTGACCTGGAAGGTTCAGGTTCAGGACACGACGGAGAGATGGGTAATGCTAAACACCACTCACTCCTAGTTTTATGTTACAGGAATGCATATCGCCCGCCTCCTTTCATGCCTTAGTTTTAGACTGAGATTCTCTTACATTGAGAAAATTAGCTGCAGCTGTTTTTAGGTCAAACCTTTAAACAAGATTCTCACACAACGGGCGAGATCGATCTGTTAGCGCATGACTTTCGGCTACTACCGCGCCAAATTTTAGCTTAATATCTGTAAAATTCAACGAGTACAAGTACAACTATTTTTGTGTAGGCTAAAGTAAATTTGCTGTGGCAGCCATCTTAATTCCAACAGTGGATGAGCTGTAGAGGCCAGCCCGATGATTACTTATAGAGATTTATTTATGTTTCTTACTTTAGTGAATTTATGTGTTGCTAATAGTGCAGACAAGCAAACGCAAGACAAGCGGTGGATGATAAATATCCTCAGCACATAGCAGCTCTTGTTTTATAATCATTGTTTTCTTCTAGTTATTCTCTTTATAAGTTTTGTTTACTCCACACATCATCTGTTGAATGTAAAAACATTAAAGGTGACGCCGGCCTCGGCGGCGAGCTGCTAACTGTGGAACCCGCAGAAGAAGGAAACAAAAAGACGGTGAAAGTATGACTTATTTTAATATCTCTCCTTGTCTCGTGTAAAATGTGAAATGTGCTGCAGGAAATAACACAACTGTTCCTCCTTTGTGCTTCAGCTGTCCTCAGAAAACAAACGTGGGCCTCCACCTGAATTTTTCGCCTTCGCAAACAACAGGAGTTTTTGGGAAAACAGGCAAATTCTTGCAGGTATGCATGTTACTGCGGCTGCAAAGCTTTAAACTGCGAATTAGTGAATTCACAGCTCAGTCGATTACAGGCGCTGTTGCCGGGGGAATAACAGGAGCTGCGCTTGGAGCTACATTATCGGCCATACTCATCTACAAATGGAGGAAGAAACACATGGAGGAGTGCAGTCTCAGCAAGACAAAGGTTTCTGATGACAGCTATTGAGGTTTTTGTTAAACTGTCATCCTCCGGTTGGTTTAAAGCCACTTTAATACCAACTGTTTGAGGAGCTGCTGTATGTTTCCCTGCAGGACTGAAGGGAAATCTTGCACTTAACCCAGTTCGTATCTGCTGCTGTTTATTGATTTATAAGTTATATATTTATGATGAAACGTGAAGTTTTCTCATTTACCAACCTCCAATCTGATGCCTGTATTTTTGTTTACGAATATCTGTAATTGCTCTCTGTTGTAAAATTAAAAAAAAAAAGTAAATAGTCTAAGAACAATGATTACTGGAAAAGTTTGATTTTAAATTGTATTTACTGTATTTTTCGGACTATAAGGCACACTTAAAATCCTTTAATGTTATCAAAAATTGACAGCGAGCCTTATAATCCAGTGGACCTCATGTATTCATTCTGGTTGTGCTTACTGACCTCGAACCTATTTCATGTGTTACAACTAAACAATGTTGAGAGTTATTGTGAATGAGTTGAATAAAGTTTGACTTTTCTGACTGTTTTGTTTCGCTTAATGCGCCTTATCGTCCGAAAAATATGGTATTTCTTGACTGATGGGGATTCGACTTGTACAGAATATAATCGTACTGCACTTCACTGTGTGTGTTTTAAAAAACTATGTGCAACGTAATATTTATTTAATCACTCAGGAATGTTGCTTCCATGCTGATATTTTGCAGCTTTTAAAATTAAAAGGCAGAAAACAGCTGCTCAGATCTCCTTTCAGGGCCTTTTGGGATATCCAAATCCCCTTCTTTATTTTTTATATTTTACAATAAGCTCTCTGGTGTTTGTGTTATGTTAGCTTTTGTCATTTACAAAAACTTTTAAAGAGTCATTAAAGTGATAAGTAATGCATCTGCTTTAACGTTTTCTCGTATATTTAAAAATGTGTCTGTTCAGGAAAACCTTGTGATTTTAATTATTCACAATTTTGCTATATAATAAAGTGTTAATCAGGTCATATACAAAATGCTCTGCTCGTCATCTTTAACTCTCACTTCCATTATGTCTTATTTATCCAGTTTCCTTAAATAGTTTAAAGAAAAACATGCTGTTATAATATCTACAAACACTTAAACCTATATATTTTTGAGAATCACAGAGTTAGTGCAATATTAGGAATCTATGACTGTTTAGACATTTATGATGATGTGGATGAAGGAATGGATAAACAACAGTTTTGTGACAATTTGTCTAAAATGATAACTTTGTTGTTATTTGTGTTTTATTTATGATTGGTGTATGTCAAGGGGATTAACATAACGACTGGAGCAGATGTCCAACAAAGATGTTGAAAACATTTAGGAGTTGTACGTCTGCATAATGTTTTGTGCTCATGTTCTTTAATAAAATGACTCTTTTAATCAATGGATGTTTTTGTACATACTGTGTGTAGTTTTTACTATGTTTGAGTTGAACTCTTGACAATTTGTACACATTTTTGTGTGTGCTGCAAAGAATTGTATAAAGTTTGTAAATGACATCACGTAAACACAATAAGTCTCCAGTCTACAGGTTTAAAACCTTGTCTCAGTATCACATGAAAAACAAACCAAAACCCCAAATACCTAAAACTCTGATGCGTAAAAGATAAAATGTTGAACGTGAACATCTTCAGAGGTTTCCTAACTTCAGATGTCTAATAACACTTCATGAAATTCTGGTGTCACGATTTCAGAAAAATTGAGTCAGAGTCAGAGTTTCTTTATTGTCATTCGCACCTCATGTGGTACATGTGGTGGAGCGAAATTATGTACACAGGGTCCCAGTTACATCCAACAATAAAATGTATAAGAAAAACAGTAATAACATCTAAGATATGAACTAAGAAAAACATCAACTAAATATACACTAAGCACTCATAACATAAAACATTGAACATCAGCACAAACATGAGCCATCTATTTTTTTTTATCTCCCCAATCACACTAGGCATTTTAAACTTTTATATGTAACACTATGAGAAATTAAAGAATTATAAGAAATTACCTATGTGTACAGTAAGCAAATCGTTTTTAACCATGCCTCTGACGTAAGGCCTCCAAATTGTACTTGGTTATATCTGCTGTTCATGAATCAGTTTGGATCTATTATTTTGTTACCATTAATGAAACCAATTTTATTTTTGTTTGATATATTGTTTAAATGATTCTTTTTGAGAAAATTATGTTAAATCAGGTGTTAAATTCTGTTTATCAGGTCTCTCTTGTAAATAAGTCCTCGAGGCTCAATGGGATTTACCTGTATAAATAAAGGTTGATTGATAAATGGTTTGTTGTCTCTCATTGCCATTGGTTTAAATTCCTGTCATTCAAATTCCCTTGCTTTGTTTTTTTCCTATTGGCTTAAGTTCCTGTCAATCAATTATTTTGTATCCGCCTTTTCCGGTCTAACAAAGCGTTTGTTTTCATCCGCGGTGTGCTCAGGCCGTCAGTGGGCGTTCCTCCTCCGCTGGCTCTTGATGCTGAGAAGGTTTTCTGCTTCTCGACCAGCTCTCCAGATGTTTCTCCCTACACTCGTAGAGGACATGCATCATTTCAAGCCGAGTCGAGACAGACTGTACACCACCCGGTGTTGTGGATGCTGCCATGTTCGAACCGGGACTATTATCCTGGGAACATGGTACATGGTACGTAAGATGGTTCTCGATAACGATTTAAACGCTAACGTCAGCGAGCGCTGTGTGGCTGTTAATAAGTCCGCATCAGGGAGTTACATAATCACTTCAGCTCTAGATCGGGTTAACGTTCTCTGTTAAATTTGATTTTTAGAGCTTCCGTGTGCATAATTGTTATCTCTACGCTTTTCGTTTGTTTGTTACAGTAGCTGTAACTCGTCGAGCTGATGCTAAACGGGATGCTAATGCTAGCGTTAGCGCGCTAACTTATCGGTTGTCTCTTTTCGTGCAGCTCACGAAAACTATTTTATTCCTCACAAAACAGACACACAAACAAATGCATTGCGTGTCGGGTTTCCTGCAAAGGCCCGAAAGAGATTTGGGGGGTGGGGATGGGGGGAGAGAGCCTCATGCGTGACATTGAACTTAGCGGATATTCGGCTAACAACGTATAACGGACCGGTGATCGAATCCGCAGCGTTAAAATAAAAAAATAAAAAACATTTATTTCTATTCTCATAATGACGAAGGGGTTTGTAACTTAAGTCGAGTGACTAGGTTTGTTTTTGTGCAATAGTTCTTAATCTGTGATTTTGTTGTCAATAAGGCCATTAATCATTAATGTTTCTCTCACAAATGTTTGGAAACAAACAAAGCTAGCTAATGTCTATTAAAAACATGTCAACACATTTATGTATTCTCTCTCCCATAATGTTCATTTTGCATGACTTATTTCTAAACCCATCTTTGCACGCGTCCTGTGAACTTTTTTAAAAACTTCCCTCTTAATTCATTTTATTTGATCATATTTCTGGTTGTTTTGTGTCACAATTCTGAGTTATTTTGCATCTAATTTTATTCTCCACACAGTTTATGTGTCTCAGAATGACCAGTTTGCTCAGACATTTGAATGCGCTTTTGGTCATTTTAACATATTTTGCCTTATTCTTGATCATCGTCCTCTTTTTGAACTTGACATTCATATGCGTTTGTTGATATCTCTGGCTTACTTTTTTAAAAGAGTGGACTTAAGAGACAAAACCTTTATTTAATAGTCACATTCGTAAATTAGGGGTTTGATTTGGATGGCACTTTGAGAAGCAATCACAAAAAAAATCCTACATTTCCCTCCCAACACTTAAAATCTCATAAGACAGATGTTTAAAATAAAGGAAGGACGCAGCACATGCTTAGATATCCATCCATCCGAGTGCGCGACAGTCGTACAGGTAAGATACAGATCTTTTAAGATTCTCGAAGCTGGTGCTGGTTTGTTTTATACACGCCGATTGTTTATTCTGAATTAAACTGGAGGTGGCAACTTTCTACAGAACTTATCACCAGGATGACTAATAAGGATTGCGCCTGGGTGGTGTCAATAAATCAATTTCTTGCTTTATTTATTTCAGTATCTCCAAGCAGACAAAAAATCTTGCATGGAAAGTTTTCAATTGACTCTAAAATGCGCTACAAAAAAATGCCTAAAACCTGTTAAAGCCGGTGATATTTGGATGGTAGTTTGTTTAGTAAAAAAAAAAAATCCTCTGCTTCTCTCAGGTGGTCAACCTGCTGATGGGCATCCTGCTGACTGTGGCTGTGACGCACCCAGAGAATGTACCTACTATTGACCTGCAGTATGAGGTCATTGACCATTACTTTGCCTCCGACAGGATGTCTGGTAAGAAAATAACAATAAGCACTAATGTCTTAGTTTATTAAATGTTTACACATAAAAAAAAAAAAAAAGAAGCAATGTGAAATCCGTTATCTTTACCCGCTTCTTCCTTTTCGGATTGCGGGGGTCACTGGTGGTGACCATATCCAGCAGTCACTGGGCGAGAGTAGGGGGGCACCCTGGACAGGTCTCCAGTCCATCACAGGGACACAAACGAGACAAACAACCATTCACTTGCTCGCTCACACCTAGGGAGCACGTGTCAAACTGAAGGCCCAGGGGCCAAATGTGGCCCTCGTTGACATCTTATCTGGCCCCCAAGATGATGTGGAAAAACGTCATATATTTCTATCGCTTGAATTTTTTCAGTAATCTTTGATTATGATGTCGAAAGCGCAACAGAGAATATCAAATGAGACCAATCAAACTCTTGTTGAGGAACCTGTGACCAAGACAATATGCTGGGTATCTGATTTGTGTTAATGTAGTTTCTGAACTCGGTCCTTAGTTTGAAAAAAGGTTTTACTTTTGGCCCCCTTTTGTAAGTGAGTTTAATCGGCCTAACATGCAAGTTTTTGTTCTGTGGAAGGAAACCGAAGTACCCGGAGAAAACCCCACTCATGCACGGAGTGAACATGCAAACTCCACCCAGAAAGGCCCCCGGCCAGGGTTCGATCAAGCAACCTTGCTGAGCGGCGGCAGCTCTACCTACTGAGCCACCGTGCTGCCTGCAGTGTGAAATCTTTGAAATAATTAAAAATATTTCTGCCTCATCTTTCCAAACCATAGTGTCATAAAGTCTTTGTGATGTTTAGTGGCGCTTATGTTGTTCCAAACAAGTTGTTCCTTTAAAGACTTATGTTTGGCCTCCGTGTGCTGGATGAGGATCTGCTCAAGGTTCTTTCTAGTTGGCTTCTTCTGTGTGTGTGTGTGTGTTTTTAACAGTGACTCAGTGGAAAGAAGGAGAAACAACTGCTGTGGTCCGACTTTCCTTTAAGTGGAATAAGTCGACACGCAGGGCTCCAGAGGTTGTCCAACAAAAACAGTCAGACTACTTTATTACTGAGAACTTATATTACACTTTCATTAGTCATTGCTTGTTTTTTTCCAAGGCCAAGGAAAATGTAGAAGTTATGTAATGCATTTACAGAAGATTTTATGGCTGAGTGATGACATTTAATCTTTAATAATAATAATAATAAACAAGAAGTCCAAAAGACTCCCCTGGGAGTCAAATAATCTTTCAAAGCGGAATATTGAATACTGAAGATGCCACGTTGTTGAAAATCATTCTTGCATGCATGTCTGTGGCCTCCCAATTCCCACAACTTTGTTGTACCAAGAAACAATTTGCACCGTTATGATGTCAGTTTTACACCAGAACATTCAGTTTTTACCTAAAATAATTTAAAATGACAATAATGAAGAAATAACAAAACAAATGATTCATCATTTTCTAATCAGATTCATTTAACAATTACTGAAGTAATAAAAGGCAGTCAATGAAAATAGTTTCATCGCAGCTCTGCTCAGAACTGTTAACATTAGAAAAATTAATCTGGATGTAGGACGTCTTTTAGCACCGTTACGATTTTGACAGTAATAATAACGGGGTTCTGGTCTTTGATCAGTCCATCAAAACTCTCTTATTACATGTCTTTTAAAAGATCTCGGAACTGTAACAATAAATCTGCCAGTTAAGTTTTAAAACACACGGCTCGTTGGCAGTTTGTCTCAGATTTCAGTTTCAAACAACGACGCTTCAAGCTACTGAACTATAAAGAACCTTGAGTCGACTGCATCACTGCAGTCGTTTTCCCAGAACAACAGTTAAGAAGTGAGAGGCTGATTGATAAGGGAGAAAAGGATATGAAAGGAAGAGCGTTTAATTATCCTGGGCCGAACCTCATATCTTCCCTGACCCAGCTGAAAGGGAGCAGCTTAATGCTCCCCAGAGCTGCCCTTTCAAACAAAGTGATTTGGCCCTGGAGACCGTCCACTTATCAGTGTCAGAAGATCACAGCTGCTTCCTCAAGCACAGACGGACATAAAGAAATCCATCCTCACTAAACATCTGGAGATACGCATGTGTTGAATATAAGCAGCCTGAATTTGTTTCTTTCTCTTGAACAGAAAACGCCTGCGTTGGATTTGCCATCTCTCTGCTGATGCTCACCATCAGTGCTATGATGGTGTACGGAGCCATTACTGTAAGTGTGTCAAGTACCTGAAATAAAATGCGGTTGTGTGTTTTTTAAAACGCAATAGCTGTCAAAATATGCAACATTTCAATGTTTTGCTTTTGAATTTGTATGCTTCCAACACAATTTCTGCAGGATTAAATGAGTGTTTGGAGGTAAATGTGACTTGAACTTATCAGGGTAAAACTTGCGATAGAGAACAGCAAATATTTCTAAATTTAGCGGTCCGTTACGGTAATTCTCTGGTTAGAGAATTATTGTAACTGTTCTTTCATCTGTCAAGCTCTCTCTGTCATCTTAGCCTCAGTTTTTGCTTTAATACTCTGCACTGCTCAATTTCCTCCACCAAAATGACTTATTTCTGTCGACTCTCATCAGGACCGATTTTAGTCGCCAGAGAAGAACTTAACTTTTTCACTTTGGACTCGACACTGTCCTTCCTCTGACTTTGTTTACATCTGGAGATTATTTTTCCAACTCATCTATTGCGCTCCAAGACCGCTCGATGTGCACCCGCCAGTGTTTGTATGTAAACAAAACGACTCAACAAAACACGACTTTGCTCATTTCATTCATTTATGATTCGGTAGACTTTTGGTAGTGAATGATACGCATTTAATGGTTATTTTTAATCATAGATGATGCAAAAAAATTCAAATCAGACATTGAAAAATACTGTATTTTGACATATATTATGGTTTTAAAGCATATATCATTTTAAAAAGCTGTAATATATAGTAAAATATATACATATACTTGAACTTTCAAATTGGTGCATGAGAGTGACATGGTAAAGATGTAGTAATGGCATAATTATGAATTTCACAGCACTCGCCTTGCTTTTTAAAAAAAAATCTAACGTACATTTAGCAGTTTGTTGAAAGGAACGTGGTTCTGTGGCTCTTTACCACAAATTACTGTTCTATTTATTATGTTTACCTCCCAGACCGGCCTCATGGCATCAAGACCAACAGGTTTGATGGCTTTTTCTTGTGGACCTGTATTAAGCTGCTAGTTGGGATGACAGTGCAGTTAAAGTATGATAAGCATCTGCCTCCTGAACACCGAGTGTGCAGGTAGTACATGCAAGAGTCATACTTTTACTATTTCAGTTACATCCTTCTTGAAAGCGATAGCAGACACGGCGTAGGGCGCCTGTTTCAGTATGGCTGTAGCATTTCTAAATGTTAGGAGTGAAGTAGACTTTTGTCAAAGCTGTGCTTTCCTGTGTTTTTTATAGAAGAATAAACCCCAAAGACGAATCATTTTGCTCATTTCAAACCCTCTCTATGCACTTGTAATATACCAACACAAGGTAGTAAGGATTATTTTAATATCCTCTAAATCCAATCTGTATCAAAGACTTGGAAAATATTCAAAGCCCTTAATCACAAAACAGATTTTTTTTCTATGGAAAATGTTTAAAAACACTCCCATTAGCTTTTGTTGACACGTTTGACCCTCATGTATAAACGTTATGCTAAGAAAAGTGCTCAGAGAGCTGATTGGAACAGGCACAATGGTTCTACAGAATTCAAGTTTTGTCTTTATGTCAACCCGAGTCATTTTTATCGCCGTTTGCCGTCCCCGACCTCAGCATCGCGACGGATGGCTCATCCCGTTCTTCTGCTACCAGCTGTTTGACTTCGCTCTGAGCTGCCTGGTGGCCATCAGTTCTCTCACCTACCTGCCCAGGATCAGGGACTACTTGGATCAGCTGGTCAGTCGCAACAGTCCAGAGTCTAAATTTGTTGTTGACATGCAGCCTTCTTGTTTACTTTGTAGCACCAGCTCTGTATGACCTTTTACAGGGACTTTGTACTCTCTGTAACGATAATAAATGAAGTATATAGGATATTTAGTGTCAAACTAATTATGAACTATATGAAAAAAATGTTGGGTTTTTTGTGTTTTTTGTGAAATTTATTATCAGGAAGTAACAGTTTTTGTGATTTTTGTAAATTGGATAATTCTTAAAAAGTAAAATACATCTGAATGGTTCCCAACACTGGTCCTTGCAGAACACCATCCTGCATGTTTGAGGAAGTACAGTAATTAAATCACTGAATGTGGTGTGTTGGAGCAGGAAACAACTAAAACATGCAGGATGCTGTTCCTAAATAGAAGACCAACACTACATGTGATGAGCTGTGCAGTTAGTTGGGAATTATTTTATACACTGGCACAAAAACAGGGATTTAAAAATAATAATGATTCAGTTATATAGTCAGGGCTTGATGCCGTTAAGAGAATTTTCCAGATGCTCTCCAAATGTTTTTTTTTTCTACTACAAGAGGACACTGGTGGGATTAAAGGACATGAGTTATAGCAAATAGTACATTTATTTTTCTCCAATCAGAAAAAGAAATGGGGTCCTTCTGCCCCAGTGTTGGTTACATTTGAGTGTTTTTCTTGGTTTATTTGGTGAAACGTTGATGTTGATGTGAGCTGAATGATAGGTTAGAACTTGAACTATCCAACGCTGCTCTTTTGGTTTTCTCAGCCAGATTTCCCGTACAAGGATTACCTCCTTTCTCTGAACTCCAGCTGCCTGCTGCTTTTTGTGCTGGTCTTCTTCGCCTTCCTCATCATCCTTAAGGTGAAGCATCGGTTGTTAACAGTCGATGCATACATGCAATCTCGATTCAAGCGATGTCCCTTGGTGTCATCCAAGAAATGTCATTTGGGAAACTGAGACGACTGTAAACGTACGAGTGTGATCCTCTGTTCTTCAGGCTTACTTGATCAACTGTGTGTGGAACTGCTACAAGTACATTAACAACAGGAACATGCCAGAGCTCGCCGTGTACCCTGCTTTTGAGACTCCTCCCCAGGTAGGTCGGACTGCAAATATGCACAGGAGGTTCCAGGAGACCATATCTTCTTTATTCTACTTCTAATTATCTGTGTGGACATTTCATCAGTTTCACTTACATGTCTCTCACTTTTACTCCTTCTATAGGTAAATACAACATGAATTGTATCATTTAGTGCTCTACTTTTATTGTTCTTAACATTATGAAATGTCCATTAAATGACAAGATCACTTACATCACTGGGTTCAATCCCCGGTTGGGCCTGGGGATCTTTCTGTGTGAAGTTTGCATGTTGTTCTCGTGCTTGCATGGATTTTCACTGGGTACTCCGGTTTCCTCCCACAGACCAATAACATGCATGTTAGGCTGCCTTAGGCCCAGGCCTCCCTGGCAAAGGAGATCTGTGATCTCAATGGGATTTGCCTGGTTAAATAAAGGTTAATAATATTAATAATAAAACTCGTTTCTGAACATTTCAGTGCTTTAAGAAATGGCTGCACACTTTACACAACATATTAACAATTAAAACCTCACCACAGAGGGGGCAATTTAAACCCTTAAACGTGAACTTTTTTAGATAATCATTTATCTCTTATGGGTTTAAATGAGGAATTTAGTGTCAGACCTTTTACTTTTGACTCTTACTTTTTTATATGCATTTTAATGTACTAATTATTTGAAATGATAAGGTTTAACAAATGTCTTTAAAGTTTTGAAACAGGTGTTTGTGTTCTTAAAGATGGCGACTTTCAGTTCAGTTTGCAGAAGTTATCTCAGGAAATTGAACAAATACATTCATATGCATAAAAATTCAATTAGTAACATTATTTATGTAAGGTAGGGTAGCCTGCAGATTTCATCGAGTCTTCATTTTGTCACAGTTTCCCATCCTGAGCAGGCACAAGACAACAGTGGAAAGGAAAAACTCCCTCATGAGGAAGAAGCCTCCTGCAGAACCAGGCTCAGGACAAGCGGCCATCTGCTTTCACAGTTTGCTAGTGTGATGAAGTGCAGTGTATTATGAAGCTGTTCAATGGTACGGGGGGAAGATCTTTCAGTTCTCAGGCTCCTCTCTTGTGGAACCAACTTCTAGTTTATGTCTGCTGACACATTGTCCAGTTTTAAGACTGGGCTTAAGACTTTCCTTTTGGATAAATCCTATAGTTAAGGTTGGCTTGTTATGCTGCTATAGGCTTAGACTACTAGAGGACAAATTGACTTAATTTCTTCAAATTAATACTAATGCATAAACATTAATATTTTGCATTTAAAATTATTTCAATCTTAACATGTGATTCTCAACATGCTATTATGTATCTGTTCCTCCTTCCTGCTCCTCTCAAACCCAGCCGGTCGAAGCAGATGGCCGCTTGTCCTGAGCCTGGTTCTGCTAAGGGTTTCTTTCGCATGGGAAGGGAGTTTTTTTCCTTTCCACTGTCGCCTTTATGCTTGCTCAGGATGAGTGCGACAAAGTTGAGACTCAAAGTAGTCTGCTGGCTCCTCAGATAAATAATGTTACTTTTTATGTATGTGATTGTTTTTGTATAGAGTGCCCTGAGACAACTTCTGTTGTGACTTGGTGTTAATACCTGGGTATATCCCAGGTGCGATGGGTTAAATGCAAATAACTAATTTTGCCAATGTATGGGAACATACAAAGATGACAACACATAGCTATATATATATATATATATATATATATATATATATATATATATATATATATATATATACATATATACACACAAATTATAAACTGAATTGAGTTCTATGGTTCCTTTGTGTAATTCTCCATTCCAGTCAGCAGGCGGCGCCAAATGTGTGTGTGCATAATCATGGTTGTTTTGCAAGAAAGCCAAGATTCTCTTCCATTTCTTTACTCCACAAATTAAATTTCTTGTCAGTTATTAGTCCATTAACAAACATTAAAATAAAGGTAATAAAATCTGTCTTAATTTTTTTTAACCTTGAAGATAAACACAATCTAATTTCAGAAGTTCAGTTTTTCAGCTAATTTCTAGTTTAGCTTTTTAAGCCTTTTTCCAACTAAGTTCATATTTATATTAAACTGCCAGAGTTGCTCGACTTGTGTAGATCGTTTCCATCTTGCATTGTATTTGTCAAATTTTAGGTTTATTTATAAAAATGTAAAGAACCTGCATGTGTGCTTTGTTTTATTAAGAAGCCAATGAATCTAACCAGGTTTTTTTGTGTTTTTTTTAAGTACATCCTTCCCACCTATGAGATGGCAATGAAGATGCCAGAGAAGGACCCCCCTCCCCCCTACATGCCAGCCTAATCATCAGCCATGTTGCCAAAATGCACACCCAGCCATCATATGCATTCCTACATACCCCCTCAGCCCATTCTGAACACCATTATGCCCTTACCCCCGTCTGAACGGCCTCGAAAGATGTTTGTTTTGTTCCCTCCACTGTCGTTCTCTCTCTCTCTCTTAAGAGCATCCTGGCGATGTGAAAGGAAAAAGGTGGGAAGCTAAAGTTTGTGTGAAAATGACGAATGAATGAAAACAGTGAAATTAAAGAAATCCTTTTGTTTCCACTCTACGCCCTCAACCTTTTTTAACTCTTAGTAAAGGGATCAGTGGAAATTATGCTAAATTTCTCATCAATCCAGCAGCATCCTGTTAATGGATCAATATATGAAGTGTCAAAAAGATTTTTAAAAAAACATGACCATCTGCTTATTAGAGTCCTTATTGTTGAATTGTGTTACGGTTTTCCTGTGTTTGTTGAGACCTTGGCTGCTCCACCAGTCTTGAATAGTCTTTAGCACCTTTTTGTTTTATTTATTTAGCTTTGCTGTAGTCCGGTTCACCACCCCAGCAGACATCGCTTTGCTTCCATGATGTTTGAGCAAAGCTGCAGAATAGTTTTCCAGCTGGGACCGAGAGGAGAGAGCACCGACGATGGCGGCTCGTTCTCTCCGTCTCTTCTCTCACCTCTGGAGCAAAACCACTCGTCTTGTGAACATTAGTTGTTGCATGTTTATCAACGCATACTTCATTACTTTACTTGTAAAATGGTTTTATCCCAGTGGAAATTCAATTAACTTCAATAAACGTCTAAAAAAAAAAAAAAAGTCTGATCGTTTGTTTCACGTGCTGAGGGGAAGCGTTTTGATCAGGGGTTTTTTGTCCTTCACATAAATTTAAATATTGAATTGTGTAGTTTTTTGAACAATCTGAAGAGATTTGCTTCAAAGCCTTTTCACTAATACTCCAGGAGAATTAGACAAACAGAAAGTTAGGTTAAGATTTTTAAACATCAAACCATAATTTGCATAAATTAAAATTTCTCATGTCACTCATAATTTACAACAGTAGTTTTATTACTGCTTGAAAGTTGTGGCTCATAAGCATTTCATAAAGTGCTTTTAGCGTACATTTGTGCTGTTCCTGCATTCTTTCCTACTTGATTTTCTGATTTTGTCATTAAAGTTTATAACAAAAGGAGGTAAAAGTCAGAATTACTTTTCTCAATGCAAAGAAATATGCAAATCAAATCTTTAAGCTCTACATATAAACATGCAGAATTTAGACACTAAATGACACGAGCAGCTTTGATCATCAACCCTCCACATGCAGGAGTTCACCCCGTCCTGCAGGTCCGGTCTCACCTTTGGATTGGACGCACAGTCTGACGCGGCTCAGAGATCCCCTCATATGCAGAGGCGGTCGGACCCCCGCAGAGCCGAGCAGAACCCTCCTGATCCCCAGACAGATCAGAGCAGAGGGAAACTTGCTGACGACGATGAAGCCTTTTCTCCGGAGCCTCCTCTTCTGCACTTTGCTGCTGCTGTGTGATGTTTCGCAGGCCACATATCACCTCAGAGCTGGAGATCCTCATGTTATAACGGCACAAAGTTATGCTCAGACCAGAAACAATGGACGACCACCTTTCAGGACCCTGAATCCAATAAGTATGTATCTCAAAACCCTCTGTTGGTTCTCAAAGCTGTATGCCGCTTTTCTTGTGACAGACAAAACTTTGAGTTTTCATTTTAATGCTGCTAACACTGCACGGCTTTCCTCTGCCACTATTTTCTTGTAGCTATAGAGTCTAGTATGTTAAGTTAGCACTTGTAAATAAGCACAAAAATTATTGATGTTAATTAATCCTATAATAAAGCCTATAACAAAGTTTATACTTGTAATAAAACTTATATTTCAAGGCCATCGCTGAAAAAAAAATAAAAAACTTTCTGCCACAAAGTTTCAGCTTAGCACAAAGACTGAACAAACTCAAAACTAAATGAGGAAAAGTAATCAACCTATGTTTTACTTTTGGACAGCTTTTTAGGCAGGGGCACCACCAAAGGGGAACCAGGGAGGGCAATGGCCATGTTTAAAAAAATTTTACAAAAAGAAAAAGTGGCTCCTGTTGGCCAGTTTTATCATCTTGAGTCCCAAGTATTTGCTTGGTGTGCATTTTTAACTTACCCCAGCTGTTAAGGATTAGTAAACCCTTAAACCCTCAAACATATCGTTTTAAACTAGGAGTTAAAAATGCAAATAGTTTTAATTGAATTGGGAAAAAAAAAAAGAAAAAAAAAAAAGAAGTTTAGTCCCACTGAATAAACAACTGGTCTAAGACCAGTTTCCTCAACATTAAGATGCACTGTTTCAGGAGGTTATGCAAATATATTTAATATAAATTTAGGAGAGAACAAGCTTCTATTAAGTTTAGTGACAGTGTTCTCAACAAGTAATTTAAACTGTAAATTAAACTGTTTTAGGTGCTTAATACCATTTTAATGTTTCAGTATGATTTGGCGTTTCTGCTGTTTTGTAGCTTAATTAAAAATAATAAAGTATGACTATTGACAGTATGACAGGTACACCATTTCCCTCCTAAATGCAGGCAAGTAAATGTCTACGCGAGTGGTTCCCAACACTGGTCCTTGAGGAACACCGTTCTACATGTTTTAGCCGTCTTCCTGCTTTGACGCACCTGAGTTGAATGATTTAGTGATCAACAGGCTTCGGCAAAACTTAAGTAATTAAATCATTGAATCAGGTGTATTGAAGCAGGGAAACCACTACAGGGTGGTGTTCCTCAGGGACCAGGGTTGGGAACCATTGGTTTTGTCCCTTTACGACAGTTTTTCAAACAAACAATGCATGACAGACTCTAAACTTACGAGAGAGGCGGGGGTTCACAAGCTTCATTTCAGCTCTGCAAGACTTCCACTAATCCTTTGTCTGCGCTGTAGAGAAAATAAACTTATTTCTAATGTTTTACTAGCATTTTCTGCAATGACAACTTACACAAATTTCATGTTTACTTTCTATGAACCTACTAATGTTTTCTATCACTTCTCCTTTCTGGTGGGTCTGTAGATCACAGAAGTGATTACACATATAGAGGAGGGTATCACTACCACTACCAGCCACCAAGGATGCACCCACCTGTACTGTATCGACCTCTATCTCCACCAGTGACTTACCACAGGCCCGCAGTCCCCGTGCCGCCCTATCACCACAGGTTCAATGGGCCAGTGGCGCCACACACGCATCACATATACAAAGGTCTATCTCCACCAGTTGTCCATCCCTATCATAGGCTCAACGGCCCATTCCCTTACAAAGTGAAAGGTCCATGTCCAACGAAGTCTAACTCAACACCGCCATTTGTTCTAGTCACCCCTACCGTCTTTCCGAAACCTCCAGAGCCAACAGTGGTGCCTAGTCTGCCAGCAACTACGATGGCAACACTGACAGCCATTATGACCGCTGGGCCACCAGCTCCTGGAATGCTACTGGTCAGTACCCAAAGCGGCTTCATCACCACCATCAGTCCTGTGGAGACAGGTAGAATATTACCAGTTGGGTTTGCTTTTCAATCCCAAAAAAAAAAAAAAAACGCTACTTGGTGTTTGTTTCACTTATGTTGAAAAGACAGTAATGTGTAGAAAATACACAAGTTTGTCAAGAATACCAGTGTCACAGATGTTGGGTAGCATGACTGGTCAAAAACTAATGAGCAAAATTGAATCTCTAGAAAACTTCAGGAGTAACAGATAATTATTTTTATCAAACCAAAAGGTAAAACATAGAACTACAAAGCACAGAGATTCAGGTTCGATGTGCAGGATGTGCATGTAAATAAAAACTGGGATCCTAACACCGTCTTCATGTTCAGGTGTGTCGTCACTTTTCATGACCTGAACATCAAACATCCTTTTCATTCAGGAAAATGAGATGGGTAAAACTCCAAAATGATGCATCGTATGTCCTTTGGCATACGGTATCATTTTAGTGAAAACAAAACGTGCGGAGATGCACAGCAGTTTTGTTTTGTTCCTATGGGAACACGTGTTGTGCATCTCAAAACTTCTATTGCGAAAATACAAGAGAAACTAGTTAAATGGACTTATTTGTGCCATGGTTTGGTTGATCATCAGAGACAGACTCTCAGTGCAGGAGCCGTCCTCTGGACCTGGTCTTCATCATCGACAGCTCTCGCAGCGTGCGCCCCGCAGAGTTTGAGAAGGTCAAAATATTCCTGGCTAACATGATCGACACCCTCGACGTGGGCCCAGATGCCACCAGAGTGGCTGTGGTCAACTACGCCAGCACGGTGAAGATAGAGTTCCTGCTCAAAAACCACTTCAACAAGCTTGAGTTGAAAAAATCCATCGCACGAATTGACCCTTTGGCAACTGGCACCATGACCGGCCTCGCCATCAAGACGGCGATGAGCGAAGCCTTCACCGAGCAGTCCGGAGCTCGGCCGCGCTCCAGAAACATCTCCAAGGTGGGCATCATTGTGACAGATGGAAGACCTCAAGACCAGGTAGAAGAAGTGTCCGCTGAAGCCCGAGCCTCGGGCGTCGAGATCTACGCTGTGGGCGTGGACCGCGCAGACATGAAGTCCCTGCAGCTGATGGCCAGCGTCCCTCTGGAGGACCACGTCTTCTACGTGGAGACCTACGGCGTCATCGAGAAGCTCACCTCCAAGTTCAGGGAAACCCTGTGCGGTAGGACAAAGAAGGGCCTTCCCACAATTAACCCCAGCCTCAGTGAGGGCACCTTCAGTCTACAGTCGGGGCTGATGCAGAATCAAGATAAATTTACTAACTCATTGGTGAACTTTAACCTCTGAAACGAGGAAAATTACAACAGCAGATGTTCTCAGCCCCCTCGTGGACTGCAGATGTCGGCACGAGAACGCACCACGAAAAGTTGAAAGTCTCAAAACTTTTAGCTTAGTTTAAAAAATGTTTGATTTTTAGAGTCCTTATAGTTTGAATGTTTTGTGTTTGAAATGATTTTGTACAGCCAAACCTCATGTCTAGACAACCCAATTCAGATTAATGTAATAAAACCATGTGATCAACGGCTGATTATAGGCTGAATTTCAAATATCCGCATGCACGTTAACAGGCATGTGGATAAAAACGTCAGTAATAAGAAATTTGCTCAGTCGAGTAACAAATCTTCAAGGAAATCCATCACTAGCTTTGACAGCTGAGATTTTGCTGTAAAACTGAAATTATGTTTTCCCTCTGTTTCTCAGAGATTTTATTTCATGTCCAACACAGAAATACGAACATTTTAATCATAAACACACACTGGCCACTTCATCAGGTACGTCTGACAAAGTCAGGCCCTCTGGACGTTTTTTTGTTGAAACGTTTCATCTTTCATCCAAAAGACTTCATCAGTCTGAGGAGCCACAACAAACTGTCTTAAAAGCTCCTTCACATAGTGGGTCAACCAGTTTGATGGTGATTCAATGGTTTCTGGAGTCCGTCTTCTCCCCCGCTGGCTCATTTGAGGCAATCATGGCCACAGTGGTTTAAAACATCCTGATTGATTCCTGACAGAAACCGTCCAGAGGACCTGATTTAACTTTGTTAGATTTTTCTACCTGGAATATTGAGCATGAATCGGGATATTCATCAGGTACACTTAATAATTGGTTGTTAACACAAAAAGCCAATCAGCCAGTCACACAGCAACAACGTGCCTTTAGGCATCTACACGTGAAGACTTGAAGTGGGCATCAATGAAAAACAGGGATTTGAGGGACTTCGTGGTTGGTGGTGCCAGACGGGACGCTCTGATCCTCTGGAATTTTTATGCACAACCATCTCCAGGGTTTACAGACAACTCACCAGACCAGGCAAGGGTTTTCCAAGCTCTTTATGTCCCACTCTGGTGAGCCTGTGAGGATCATTTTCTGTTTTTAGCTGGTTGTGGTCGCACCCTGTGTGGTCTTCTGCTGCCTTCCTTCAAGGCTGGACGTGTTGTGCATTCAGAGATGGTGTTCTGCATTTCTGGGTTGTAAAAAAAAAAAAAAGGTTATTGGAACTACTGTTGCCTTTTTATCATCTCAAACCAGTGTACCTAATAAAGTGACCAGTGGGTGTTCAATTTAGCTGAACTACATCAGCAAACTGTGCATTAAAAAAAAAATACAGAAAAACATCAGCAGTCATCTTACCACAATCCACCTGCTGCACTGTATTCTATATAAAATAAAATCTTTACCCCTGTCACCATGACAGCTTTATCCTTTACATATACATACATATTAAGTGGGGTTCTTATCAACTGTTAACCTACTTATAGTAGTCAGGAGTTGACTATTCTCAGTTTGGAGAATCAGAGAGAAGTTTTCATGAAGGACTCAGTCAGTCTGGGGCTCGTTCCAAAGCTAAAACAGACTGAAAAATAAAATGTCTCAAAAACATGTACAGTAAGAGTAACTGTTTGCAATTACAGTAGTAATGCAGAATTATTTGCAGTAAGGGATATATATATTATATATATATATATATATATATATATATATATATATATATATATA
>NC_056509.1:38015198-38069387 GCF_014905685.2 Nematolebias whitei
GGAATCAGGCTGACTGCTGTCTACTGCAGGTAAGATACTGACTGCTTCCAACTCCATGAAGCCTAGCTTTAAAAAAAAAAAAAAAAAAAACCTGCTGTTTTAATTTCAACTTGTTCCAGGTCTGGACCCCTGCGCCATGGGACACAACTGTGAGCACATTTGTGTCAACAGCAACGCCTCTTTTTACTGCAAGTGCCGGAGTGGTTACACGTTGAACGCGGACAAGAAAACTTGCTCTCCAAAACGTAAGAACGCTCTGTGGATTCCTGCAGCTGCAAGTGTTTTTAAAGTAAAAACATCAAGTTAACCTTGAATATGGCTTCACAGGATCAACAACCTTAACATTAATTCACATTTGCTGGATAATAACTGGGTGATATCAGGTTATGTGTTGTGGCTAAAATCCAATTTTTATTTTCAGTTTGTACTTCTTAACCTGTTGCTTCAGTTTCTTTAAGCTTTGGTTTGGAAAAGCAGTGTGGGTGGCATTCATTGTGGGTGTTTATTCTTCCCGTTATGCCGATGTGAAATGTGCTCTTTGCAGGTGAAGAGGTGAGGGTGGAGGTGGTGGAGGATCCCTGTAAATGTGAGGCCCAGCTGGCTTTCCAGAGGAAGACACAGGCAGCCATCCAGCAGCTCACAGCCAAGCATATCCTTCCTGTTGTTTCAGATGGGAGACATTTTTGTTAGGGACGGCCTCAGCTGCACACGTGACTAGGCAGACATGTGCTTATTGTAGCTGCTGGTAGTTTAACAGGTTGTACAAACACTGGGGGGATAGTTTCCTCCACATTTGTTAAACAAGCTTCCTTGACTGAGCAAACTAACCGACGTGTCTGGGAGAGTCGAGCGTCTGGAGAGCATGTTGGACCGTGCTTAAAGCTTTACAAACTGGTGAATGTTGATGTTTTTCTCTTTAATGACTGGTAATAAAGGCTTCACGATTACAGAGTGTAACAATCGTTTACCTCTTACAGAAACCACCATCTTCCTCTGGTGCATCGTGCCTGCCTCCAGCCTGCATCTCTTGCTCTGAAGTCATCAGGACGAGTTATTAACCTGCAAAGAATGCAATAAATGCAGTGCATTTGTTTTAAAGCAATTGTTACGTCACTAACATCATATGAACATTGAAACATAACCAAAACTATTTTCTTCATCTTTTGTACAGATGTGTATATAAGCCACTAGATTTTGCTTCAGAGTGTGACAGTTCTACAATAAATTATAGTAAACCAGTTATAGAGATCGAAGATTTGTTAATTATAAAATGTTAATCCCCCATGATTTAGAATTTTGGGATGTTTGCTAAGATGGAGAAATGTGACAAAAAGAAGAATAAAATATTCTGTGATGGACTTTTGTCTTTTCTTGTTTGGTTGAAGAGAGAGAGGATTGATTAAATAAAGTTGTAGTAAATTTTAAAAAAGGGGGTAAAGGAGTACAAACTTGGAATATATTTTGTAATTTAGGCTAAAGAATATAATTCAAAAAAAGAAATATAGGGAACAGGTTCTCCAGGTTTGCAGAAGAAATGTGGAGCCTAAACGAGCAAAATGTGGATCTGAGGGGCAGTAAAAAAAACTTTAACAATCTTTATTTGGCTTTTAATGTCAAAAATGATTTACAATAAAAGCGAAGCCAGTGATTTAACTAATGCAGAGACAAATCTATCCCGACCCTTCACTGGTTTATGGCAGCACCTTAAACTCAAAAAGGCTTCTGTGAGGTTATATCCCTCAAGTCTTTAAAAACCCAACAAAAATTTAAATAATCTCTACACACATCATTAAATTTACTGACATGAAGTGCAAATGATCATACAATTGCCTTTTTTTTTTAAGTTTCATAGTTGCAGACACCACAGCTAACAATATTAAAACACAAAAATGGCTTTAAGCTCAAATAGTTTTATAGATACCGAGCTAAAATGTGCTCCTACCTTACATAATTACCACGATTTAACTAAAATGGCTAAAGTCTTGAACAGCAGATGATCTACTCAAAATTAAAGCTCTTGATAATGGTGCGTTATACTGAACGGTTCTTGAACTTAGATGCAGGAACTGCATCTGGACCTGCATCTATGCAGGTGTGACTTTTTAGAAACAGCAAGACATTTTCCATAAACTCAGGATGTGTCTACTTACAGCAGCTTTGGTCCAAACTGCCGCCCTCCAGGTTCACCTCCAGCACGTTTCAGATCAACACACCTGATTCCAGTTGATTAATTATCTCCAAAATTTGGCCTCAGCTTCCACACAATCAACCCAATTTAAATCAGGTGTGTTGAAACAGAACAATCCAGGCCCTGAAGAGTCCAGAGATCCAGAAAGTACTCTCTTAAAAGTATTGATTTGAGTAAATAAGTTGTCAGTTAAAACATCCATCACTGGTTTATTAAATAACATTTACTTGGTTATAAAATCAAAAAACTTGTGGTAAAACACTCTCCATGTACTTTACAAGCATTAAATTCAGTTTTAACAGTTAAGCTAGAAAGCACATGGAAAAATGAAGTTATTTCACACAAAAAAGTTTAATTTTAGGACAATTTGTTCAAAATGATTGATTTTATATGGCTCCATTTGACAGTATGTTAATCTATTGCTTAAAAATGTGATTTCTTTGTTATGCTGAAAGGTTTAGAGATGCTCTTTAAAAGCAAATGAATGTGTCAGTGATTGAAAATGTTACACAGTATAGTTCATGTATATCAGTAACTCAGAGCAAAAGGTTGATCACATTGGCGTGTGATCGGAACGCTGAAAACAAACTGTCAAATTATCAGCGAGATTTATTTGTCATACACATCACATGTGATACATGAGGTGGGGCGAAACTATACACACACAGGGTCCCAGTTACATCCAACAAAAACACAAATTGTGAAGAAAAAACAATGTGTCATCATTTCAGGACTCTTGGATTCCCATAGGCGTTGTCCTTGGCCGTTCCCCGGCATCCCTCGAGAATGTTTACGGATCTCACCGGAGGGAACTGGTTGATTATTCCATCCTTATCAGAACTCTTACAGCGCCCTTAAGTGCATCCTTGGACATTGCTCACCGCTCTCATCCCCCCACCCCCCCACAGAATGTCTACGTCACTATGTGCTTGTATGTGTGAGGTGTTTTTGTTAATATTAGAGTTTTTCTTCTCAGCCAAGAAGAAAAAGTTCAATAGGAATTTTTTTTTGCTTCCAATTCCTACATGCGTCCAGTTTCACTACTTTTTGTCTGTCTAAACAGATCTCACTTGTAAATGAGTCTTCGAGGCTCAATGTGATTCATGTCTAAATAAAGGTGGAATGAATTAGCAAGATCCGAGTCATGAACTAAGAATATACTACATTCACTAAACTAAAAGTACACTAAGCACTAATAGTACAAAAAGCAGTGGGTGGAGCAGTGGGCAGCTATGAAAGCGCCCGAGGAGCAATTTGAGCAATGTGCAAAGACCAGGGATCGAACTCAGGACCGTCGGGTCTCGAGTCGGCTGCCCTGCCCCATCTTGCTGGGTATATGATGGATTCCTGGGGGGAGTGGAAGCTGATGTGTCTGTGTTGGCTCTGGAGGATGTCAAAGATTAACGCATCATTGGTTTTACGATACCAGGGTTTCTGCTTTTAGGCACCAACGGATACGTATGTTATCGGCTATAAAAGGTAGACGTCGGCAGCAGTTTCGGCCATGGCAAAGCTGCCTACCTTATGTGAAGGATTAATTCATTCTTCGAGCTCTCAGACTCAGATGATTTACGAGCTCAACCATAAGATGGAAGCGATTTATGAGAATCGTAGGCCACTTGCGGCTTCTGGAACTCGCCAGCATGTTGGAATCGATCTTGGAGAAGGCTAATAGGCACGGACCAGAGGAAAGCCCACAAATCTGGCCATTTTGGATCATCGAGAGTACCAGCAGAATTCAAGGCTGATGAGAAAAACAGCCTGCCTGCACACAAACACCTGCGGCCTATCTGAATCTGGCCTCCCCGTTGGGCCTTGAATAGGCCAACTTGTCAAATTGCTCCTAGGGATGTGTAAACCTATTCACCACCCCCGAGAACTTCTGTGAACGCTTATCAGAGATGTACCGGTTGACACTTTAACATTTTATCAGGACTATGGTGCTATCTGGAAGTGTTTCATAAACAAATCTCACCGTCTTGTCCTCAAATGTAATGTGTCTATAAATGTGCTTGCTGGTAGAGATTTTTGATGTCTTAAATCGTGTACTGACAAGGACAAGGTGTGAAGAAATCTTTTTTTTAATACCCACTATCCTCATAGTCTTAGCTAAAGAATAAGGGGTTGTGTTCCTAACTCCGCCCATCTTTCGGACGACTGTAATGAATATAATCACGCTGTACTTTGTGCAATGGCAATAAAGCTTATTCTGATTCTGATTCTGAAATGATGAGAGGAGCAGCATAACGCAATTAGAGGTTAAAGCAAGAAAACAGGGTTTATGTTTTAGTCATATTATAATAAATCGTGCATTTGCCTTTGCAAAAGCTTGTGATATTATCCGTAGCGTACAACACTTGCTTTAAACTTCAAGTCTCTGCTGGTTGGAAAATAAGTGCCTGCAAGGGACAAAGCAGATATTATATCTGTCTCTTATACAGTATAACTGTGGGTTTATGTGTGTCTGTGTCAATATGACAAAATAAATATGACAGTAGAGATCTGATATTCTGTTAACAAAGTGCTACAGTTCGCTGTAATGTCTGAAGTCACGATGTCATTACTTTCCAATTTTTGACTCAAATTTATTAATTTTATGTTAATACCACAACACACAACTGACATAAACCCATTTACTTTTTGCATTTTGTTGTTGCAGTCGTCATTTTGCGACTGTCTGTTGCCAAGAAGAAGAAAACAACAACAGAGGTGGTCGTCATGTAACTCCTGGAATGTGTAGGTTTATTTGCCTGGAGCAGCAGCGTCAACAGAGCATCTCTCTGTCTGCGACGTCCGCCCGAGGCCGAGTCGAGAGCCAAACGTCTCCTTCCTTTAAGCGGGCAGACGGTTCATGTTTGTTAGCTGTGGTTAGCACACACACCTACACACTGAAGCAGTCACACACACGTCTCAGAGGGGAAAGACGAATGGGACTCGCACACGTCTGAGAGGTGGAGTGTGAGACAACGCTTCTCTGTTCAGGAGATTTTAACAGAAGCTGAGGATGAACTTGAGGCTTCAGCAGGTGTTTGTTGACACATTTATCACACAGAAAAACAACTCATTAGTTCTGAAAGCTAAAAATTAGGGCCTTTAAATAAAAAAATATGCAATCCCGAGCTTTAAAACAGCACGTTTATACTCTATCCTCAACAAAAGATGAACTAGACGAGAGCTTGGATTCTCGTCCAACAACAAAAATCCAAGAGGTCATGACACCTGGCAAAAAAAAAAAAAAAAGTTTAGCCTTGAAAATTAAAAAAAAAAAATGTGGACTATCATATCACAAGATGAAACACTTTGTTATATTTATAACCATGTATAACCTTTATAACCATCACTGCTCCTAACAAACTCAATAAGGATTAAATACATGCTGACCTCTGCTAAAACGCACACTCTGCCTGTACTACGGTACTGTAAATAATCTGTCCTTATCAATGTTCCAACACATATTGAACAATATTATTGATATTGTTTATCTTATTTCTTTACAAATTGTTTTTAACATTTAGGAACTTTTGTGTGAATCTTTTTATTTGTTGCTGCTGTTGCTGCTATCACACTTGAATTTCTCATCCGTGGGACAATAAACGCTGTTTCTATTCTATTCTATTCTATTCTATTCTATTCTATTTTATTCCATTCTATTCTATTCAATAAAATCTGTTTATTTTGCTGACTGACTCCAAGAAGTTAATGATAAATCATTAAATGGTAATCTAGCTCCTAAAATATTTGTTGGGGATCAGTCTCAGCTACTACCACTCTAATTCTTAGCTCATTGATGATCAAATTGACTGACTCACAATCATTTTTGTGCTTTTTAAGGTCAATCAGCTGTGGCAGCCATTTAGAATCTGGCTGATTAAAAAAAAAAAAAAATCTGTCAGTTACATGAAGATTCATTAAATATTATCTGCTAGTTTTAATAAACGTTTCCAGTAGTTCATGTTGCTAACAGACACACGCAGACATGGGCAATAACATCATTGTCCTTTTGCCTTTGAAAGCAGGCAATAATAGCTGAGATGACTGTAAATTAGGATTAAAGACAGCAAAGTGATCCCTATATGATGTGGCAATATCTCAGCAGCTCATTACAGACATATACAGTAATATCCTATCATAGCGGTCAAAAGTTGAGGCTAAAATATCATATTAAAGTGCAAAACCTACACCAACCTGAATCTCAGCTAACAGTTTAGTGTAAAATGGGAACATTTTTTGATGCACGGAGACATTTCAACGCTCTGAATTGTCTGGAGGAATATCTCTCCCATGCAGGATGGAAGGAGGTCTGTCCTCTGCCGGTCTGGGGTGGATTTGGACACTTTGTGTTAATTCTGTCAGCAAACAGCAACTTTTAGGCTCTGAAGCTGCTGAATATAATAATCTTTGCTGTGGACTGCAAAAGTAAACCTGCTAAACCCTTCTCATACAAGCTTATTTCAAGTATGAAATGCAGTATTGATCAGCACTGACAGGTGAATATCAAAAAAATGTAATGAGTTTCAGGATTTAACACAATATTTTATGATAACACCATTGTTTTTATGTTTTAAATATTGTGCAAAGTGTTTCTGAGCTTTTAAATTCATGCAAAACTTCCTCTAACATTACATTGCAGCTTCATAAATGTTATAAGTAAGACATGTGCTGGTATTTGTGTGTTCTCAGCAGCAGGCGGTTTGTGACCTCTCCCTCTCGGTCTGTACGCTCCGTTTGATCTGCGCCAACTCATCCACACAGTCTGCAGAGAAACGAGGCGATGAAAAAGAAGTGCACGGCTGCCGAGTGACCTCTGGCTCCATAACACGTCGTTTATCACCTGAATGACTGAGGCTGCATGTGTGAAATGGCCTGAGAACGTCTCCTGGGTTTGTTTACGCCTTCTTGTTGTTCATTCAGGTGCAGAAAGGATCCAGGTTGTCCCTTGGCTGGATGTTTGACGTCAAATGTATTGACAGTTCTTTTTATTCAACAGAAAGTTATGAATTTAAATAAAAATGGGGTGAAAGATTCTTGCTAATAAGAGGAAATTATCTAAGCAGATTTTTGTATTACCATTATAATGGGTGTAGTCTTGATGCTATTGGTTTTTTTCTTCTTCTCATTTTACATTATTCAGTTTTGATGAAAATCTGATTCAAAATTTCAGCAACAAAATACATTTGTGCTAGCGCTAATAACAAAATAGCAAAGTATAATTTGGATTTAGTTCAGTATATGGTCTTGTTTTTCCTAAGGTTGAACTTAGGAAAGTTTTATCCACCGTTTCACTGGTGAATTTCAGGCAACTTAGCAACTTTGTATAGATACTGTTCAGCTGCTGTAGATTAGTAAGTTTGACATCATCTTTTGTCCTGCACTTGTTCATTTATGAGTACAAAATTTACAGTACACTGTGACATGTGAATACTAAAAAAAAAATCACATAGCCTGAAAAACTGTTGATTGCCCTGGTGAAAATTTAATGTACTTAAGTATATTTTAAGTATAGGCTTAGTTTTCAAGAAATACATTAGAATATGTTCTCAAGTGATTAGAATTACATCAAAAATGTAAAATAAATAGATTTATCTAAATATACTTCATGGACATTGTTATAAAATATATTTTGTTACACTTTATGAAGTACTATTTTTTGCAAAATATAAAATAAATTTCAATCAAATATATTTACAAAATTAAACTTCATATAAACTTTTTTAAATGCACTTTGAATGTATTTGTAAAATTTTGTTTTCAAGCCATACTTTAAAAATGTATTACAAATATATGTATCCAGTACTTTTCAGCAGTTAACTAAGTTTGTAAAAAATATATGCATTTCAAAATGTTAATGTTACTAATGTTCCAAATTGTACTTTAGGTAACGTTTTCAAATGCATGCATTTAAAAAAAAAAAATTCATTTTCAAAATAAATACATCTGAAAAATACTTTATGCATAAAAATTTAATTTTTTCCAACATTTAAGGTGGAAAACAAGTAGTCTTTTTGAACTAGAGATTTGCACAATTGTACAGTTATGTCAAATATGCTCATCATCAAAGAAAATTGTTGTTTTTAATAACACATTTATCACTGGGACAACACTTTGCAGTAAACTAGTTTCCCTGGTACTACAATATGACAAATAAAAAAACAAAATGGATTTATTAATTTAAAAACATGAATGATTTAAATACAAAAATAAAAAAGTGGGGATCAAACGCTTATTTGTGAAGGCTAACAGTTAAACCACACCTCTTTTTGACATACAAAATGTGATTGGATACTCTTGACGTGACGTCATATCCGCTGTCAAAAATAAACATCCCGTCATGGAAGACGAATATTCTCAAATACTTGAAGATGCTCACTCTAAGTTTAACGAGCGCAATTATAAAGAAGCGGAAGAGCTTTACACTAAGTTTATTACTTCCTGTTTACAATCCAGGTATTGTTTATTTTCCTTTAGGTAACGTTAGCTAACTTTTGATGCATTTCACTGCTTTTTTGGGTACCTATCAAAATCAAAGACTTGTTAACGACTATTCAATTATTTAATATTTTCTCCTGTCGCAATTTAAGTGTTTATTAAAATAAAACCTTGTTTTAACTCTACTGTATTTGTGCAGGGAGTGTGAAGCCGTGAGGTTGGCCACAGCCTTTAACAACCGCGGACAGATAAAATACTTCCGGGTGGATTTTCACGAAGCTGTAGAGGACTACACGTCCGCAATACAGGCTGACAACCAGTTTTCTGTCCCTTTCTACAACAGAGGGCTCATCCTCTATAGATTAGGTAAGAAAGGGTAGATTAAAACGTCAAGGTATTACCTCATAAAAGGGCTAACTGTACATAATAACCTACTTCCGTATAATCCCTTCAAAATAAAAGTCTGAATCATGTGGTTATTTCCTTCACAAATGTTCTTGTTTCTTAACTAAGCTCCTTAAAATAAATGTGTACCACATAATTACTGCCAAACATACAAGTGAATCTAAACATATGCTTATTTACACAAGACACATTAAGTAATGTTAGTCTGAAATCTTGGCTATGGTAGCCATCATATCTCTTGCATGACAGACTGTTATTGTTTTACTGTACTGTACTGTACTGTACTGTACTGTTTCCTCTTTGGTGTGTACTTTTGAAAGACACTAGATGGAGCTCTGTTCTTGCAGTGAAATGCTCCACAGCTTTTTAGCCACTGGTTCTTAACCTACAAATTACAGTCGTAATCTGATGATGTATTTTATGTTTGTTACCCTACAGGCTTTTTTGATGGTGCCAAGGGGGATTTCCTACAAGCATTAAAGCGTAATCCAGATTTTGAAGATGCTCAAGTGAGCCTGCGGCAAACACTTCTGGACCAGCAGCAGAAGCTTGATAGGGAATACTGATGACGTCAATCATCTACTGCACATATTCAGGCTCCTCTGGTGCTCAGTGATCATCATCATAACACATGGAAGATTTGAGCAAACAGCTTTACTCTTACTCACCTGCAGAAATTATGCTGGATCATGACTGAGAGCATTTTAAGTTAAAACGAAACGGCAGAATCACATAGAGATCAATCATCTGCTTTATGACACTTTGTACAATATGTTTTCGATTCTTCTGCTTTTATGTTCTCATAAAGTTTTTTGTTTACGTGTGGAGGTTTTATTTAATTTTCAGACTGATTTGAGGATAAGAGTCGTAGTGAAACTTCAGCTTGGTGAACAGCAGGCACCTTGTAAAGAAAATAAAGAAATATGCACCGCACTCCTTTGCTGAAATACAACATATCTAAAAAAAAAATCATAAACGATCTTTTGCACTAAGACTGCACTGAATGCGAGGAAACAGTCTTATCAAAGATGTTATTTTTTGAGTAAAGTTTAGATCTCTCTGATCATGGAGCGTCTTCTCAACGAAACAAAAAAAAAATTGCTTTAGTGTTTAGAAGTAATATAAATAATGTAATTTTCTGTGTTTTATTTTTGTCACCTTTCTCTGAAGGACTCCCTCCAATGAGGCTGAACTGTCACTTTGAAAAACCCAAACTTGACCTAAACAAGCTGGGTTCATGGTCATGTGATGTTTTTGTCTGTACACACAAATAAACAGCGAATGAATACCTGAAGTTGGTGTTTACTTTTAATAACTGCTATGAGGTCAATGAAGGGATCGACACAGAAGAAGTTTGAAAATATGACCCTTATTGTCCATTATGCCAGTTAGCAAATCGGTAAAAAAGGGACAGTATTTCTTGAAAGGATGCATATCACCCGCCGCCTTTCATGATCATACCATACAGAAAAATGACGGGAGTTGTAGCTGTTTTTGGTCAAAGCTTGAAAATAACATGAGTAATATGTGACTTTGCAATATGTCATGCTCTAAGTATTGGTTGGGGATGACTGTCAGCTACTACCACAGCTAATTTTAGCTCAATATTTGCAAAACTGATTTATAGCCCTTACTGTTTCCTAAAATCAGTTGGCTAGTGTGGCCATCTTAAATTAAGATGACTCCAAAAGTTAATCAGCATTAAATGAACACACAATGATTCATTTCTGAGAGTTTGATTAAAATCCATACAGTCCTTCTGGAGATATTTTGCTAACAGACGGTTTTAAAAACATCTTTCACAATTTGTGCTCAACATGTGTACGGAACGACTCTCAGCTGCTACGCCACTAAGTTTAATGTGTGTACAGTTAACCAGCTTTAAGCCATTTTATTGTTGGCTACAACTGCTTAGCTGTGGTGGCCATTTTGACTCCAGAAGTAAATCAGTTGTAGAGACACATTCAGTGATCACTTAATGGAAGTTTCATGATAAACCATCCATTGGTTCATGAGATATTTTGCTAACAATACAGACAAATAGATTGATTCAGATTGCAGCTTCTTACAACATAAGGTACATTTTACGCTAAAATGTTTATCATCAGTTTACAATAGCTCTGTTTTCTGAGTCATGCAGAGGATGTTACATTTACACAAGGAGTAAGTTTAGATAAAGTATTGAGAACTAAACTGGATCTGATCCTAATGTTTTCAATTGTGACAAAGTTCTTCTATCAAGGATCACTGTAACAGTTGATCGATTTATTATATTTTTCACATATTTAGATAATTCATTTCTGCTCTTTTTTTAAAGATTTTAGTTCATCAAAATTATATTAGCCTCGTAAGTTAAGCAGCATTGAAATGTGACGAGACAGAGAGTCTTAGAAAATACATTTTACCAACTATAGAAGGATTCTTGTGATCAAAACAAGAAATGGCCATGCAATAATATGAAATAAATAATTTCAGCTTCAAAAGAAAAACTCTCTGTGGCTTAAATCAAGCATCTGCATGTTTAAGAAAATCAGTCAGTTAAAACAGAATCATGATGAATAAAATGAACTTTTCACAAAAACTAACATTAAATGATGTCATTAACCATCTTTGGTGCTTGCGTTGAGTTAAACACATCCATATTTGCAGATTGTAGGAAAAAAAAAGACACAAGGTGTTACCAATTACCTTCAGATAGCCTGTGTGTGCTCGTTAGTAGGCATATAAAACAGGCGGTGAGGCTGCAGAGAAGCATCAGCTCCTTCTCCTTCAGAGCTGCTTCATCTGTGGAGCTTGTGAGGTTCAAAGCTGAGCTTTGGTGGCAGTTGGGCCTCGTAGTTTCCTTTTGTCTGGATGTTTTTGCACTGCAACATGCGGAAGCCTGAGAAAAAGTAAGTTTTTGTCATTGCTCTCCCCTCAAACTGTTTATGATGTTGCTTTAATGTTAACTATTTGTTTTAGTCTGTTATGGACCCTGCTGGCTGCAGTTTTTGTCTTGGGTCAAGCCTGGCCTAATGTGAAGCTCAGTTCTCAGCCAAGTAAGCTTAAATTACTGCATTTGTTTGTGTAAATTCTTAATTGGGTTGGCTACTTAACCAGCTGTTTTTTTTATTTAAAGCAGACAGTGGTTTAAGGACTGATTGTGCTGCTAATGTGATGAGGCTTTCTTTGGATAAGGCTCTTGCAGTTGGAAACCAACTTGAAGTAGAAGCTATAAGTAAGTGTCTTAGCCCCTTAGAGTTTGCTAGTTATCTACTGGTGGAAGTGACCAATGGATTTTCATGGGTCCTTCCTTTTCAGATGGCTCCAGGCTTATTATGGTGACACCCAGGCTTGCTGCTCAGTGTGGCTACAGTATGGAGTCTGACCCATGGGGCAATACCAGAATCTACACATCTCTGTTGGGTTGCTATGTGGATAACAAGGTATCTTAAAGTGACTAGTAAAATCTGGAAATTGTACTAGCATCAAGTGGTCCCTGAGTCTTAAAGACCTGAAGGTCCCCTATGAAGATGCATGGTTTGAGTGACTTACTTTCTTTTGTAGGATGACATGACCTTCACTGTTGGCTTGAAACTGAAAATATTCCATAGCAGTCCAGCTGATCCAATTAGTCACGATGTGTCACAGACTTGCAGCTACACTCGTTGGGCCCCTAGAGAGATCCTCTGTGAAAGAAACTACATGGAAGTGAGTTACTTTACACTATATATTTAGTTTTGCAAAGGAAGAACTAATTTTTCTTATTTCCTATAAAAGGTGTCTACTTACTTGGCCAAACGTCCCCAAGCTAAAACCAAGGGCCAAGAGAAGGATGACTCTCAAATCAACTCTATTCCTGCTGTATGTCCTACTTTTTTTTTTTTTCTTTAAAAAGGCTCATTGGTTTGGTTCAGTTAACTAGATTTGCTCTCCACAGGCCTCAAACGAAGAGAGTGGAATCTGGAAGATGACCTTCTTCACTCCTGAAGCTGTGTCCATGGTGCTGCAAGAAGCTGAACAAGCTGGCTACAGTGCCATTACTACCCCCACTCGTCTGGTTGTGCGAAGCCCCTACCATACAGCAGAGACCCACTCCGAGGATGTAAGTAGCACCTCCCCATTAGTTTTAAATGTGTATACAGTATCTAACACGCATACACTCAGGTGGCTGGAATCCCAATGGAAGTCCTGAAAGTGAGCGTTTACCAGAAGACGCAGCATGGACTCAATGTTGTCAACTTGGCAGCTGCATGCCCCACAGGTGAGTTGCTTAAACTTAAAAAAAAAAAAGGTGTATATATTCTCAACTGAGTCAAAACTAAAATACTGCCTATAAACAGGTGGTGTCCTGTTCACTGAGGACCTCATCTCTTGGCACTTGCCTCGCCGTGTGACTCCTCTTCTGGATGGCAAAGTTAAAACTGTAGAAATGTTCATGGGAATCAATGGTCTGAGGCTGGATAAAGCTCAGATGGCTGCAAGGAAGTACTCGTTGACTACAACAGATTTTCATATTGTTGTGGATATCCCAGTTGGCTCACCTGATGGCTACTATAAGGTTTGTGAATGAACTGACACTTGAAACAAAAAAATGTGATTAGCATCTAATGGTATATTCAATTGCAGAGCCATGCCCCAGACTTCCTGTACCATATCACTTATTCTGTTGAGCCCATGCTTGAGATGCTGTGGAGGGCTGATGACACTCAAGATGACACTAGGTACAAGGTTTTGTTTCCCATCACAACTCCACCAATGCCTCGCCCTCCATTCACCGAAGATCGTAAGTACAACAAAAATTCAAAAGCAGAACTCGTAGGCGGGGGAGAGACCTGTAACTCTGTCCTCTCAGGTACTATCCCAGAAGAGAGGTATTTCACCGCTTATGTGGGAACCTTCCTTCATGATGTGCAGCTGATAAACATCACTCTTCCTAATGGCGTCTTCACTGTCGAGGAGAGCAATGCCAGAGGTTTCCTTATCCAGCAGCACCTTATTTCAAATGGTTCAATGGTGTTCTCTATTCAAGTGCCCTTTGATTCTGATGCTGTCCTGAAGCATGTAAGTTTAAAAAAAAAAAAAAAAAACCTAATTCACTAAAAAAAATAGGAACCCACTAATGGGTTTTCTCTTACACATGACAGAACCCAGAGCCCTTGACAACAACGTACACACTGCCTGCAGTCTTTGGCTTTGTCATCCTACCTGAGGAAATGACATTTGCCCACACTCTACAATTGGAAGCATCTCTTAAGGACGTTGGTAAGAATCCCCCCCCCCCAACCAAGATATCCAATAGCAACTGCAGCCATGTAACTTGTCCTAATGCTTTCTCCCCAGTGCTGCCCACACTTTCTGGCACCTGTGACCATGACCAGTTTCAGATCACTGTGAAATATGGCAGCCAAGGAAATAAATTCCAGACCCTGGCTGGAACACGCATCTTGACACCTGAACTTGCTGAAGCCTACCAGTTTCAAGACAACGCCACACATTTCACCATTAAAGTTCCATATGCTGCTGAAGATGTAGTGTTTGAGGTAAGTTAAATTGGACAATACTTTCCATACAAACATGAATTTAATAACTTGTCCTGTGTTCTCCAGGTGATAACCACTGACTCAATCAGAGCCAGACTTGACATGCTGCTGTGGGACTCTAACAACAACTGGGTGCTCGCTGATCTCTACCTGGCTTGCTACTTCCCCTTGACAACTACTAGTAAGATTGCTTAATGGTAGCAAACAGTTGTAAAGTTCTCTAGAGTTTTCTTAATGACTTGTTTCGTTTTAGGGTGCTACTCCAATGGTACAATCACTGCTCTGGCTGTGAAAGTGAGCTCTGTGCCTAACCTCAACCCAAGTTGGCTAACTCTGAAGGACCCATCTTGTACACCAGCCTCCAGCAACGATCGCTTTGCCCATTTCACTTTCAGTGCTGATTCTTGTGGAACAACCAGAACTGTAAGTTGGTTTCTTCACTAGAAACTTGAGAGTTTAACTCATAATCTAACTTATTTTTCCCTTTAGTTCTTTAACAACTACATGTTGTACGAGAACGACATTGCCCTGTATTACACTCGTGAAAGGGGACAACCACGCACTTCTCCAATTGACCCTGAATACAGGTACGTATACATGTGTGCTCATCAAATGACCCCAAGCTGATATTACTAAAACTAATTCTCCCTGTAGGCAAACCATCTCCTGCTACTACATGGTTAATGACACTCAGAGTATTGCATTTGCTGCCAAACCAAGGCTGTATGAGCCAAAAGCAGAGGTCGGCTCCGGACTGATGGTCGTGCAGATGAGGCTTGCAACAGGTAACTTTAAACTCAAACATCTTGGCTTGCACTCTGGATTGCTTATTAAATGGTTTGCCTTGTCCCTAGACTCCTCATACAAACAGTTTTATGGTGCTGAAGACTACCCAGTAGAAGCACATCTGAGGCAGCCTCTGTACTTTGAAGTGGAACTCGTCTCAACAGACTCTCATTTGGAGCTCATGTTGGAAAACTGCTGGGCAAATCTTCAGGAAGACAGAACAGCTCTCCCCAGTTGGGACATCATTGTCAATGGGTATGTCTAAATGTAAAAAAAAAACCTTTATTGACAGCTACAAAGTTCCAAGTCTTTAACGTGTGTGTTCAATTCCCAGATGTGAAAACCCTGACGATGCCTACATCACAGCCTTCCATCCTGTTGAAATGGATACCAGAGTCTCAGTTCCTTCCCATGCCAAGCACTTCTCCATGAAGATGTTCACCTTCCTTGAAGATCAAAAGGTTTTGAAACATGAGGTAGGAGCCTTTGTCTAATCCACCTGATTTGCATAAAAAAAAAACTAATGACGGCAATGCTAACAAATTCTCTTAATCTACAGATCTATGTCCACTGCAACGTGGTGATTTGTGACAGAACCAGCCCAGCTGAAGGTATCTGCCAAGGCCAATGTTCTGGCATCTCAACTAAAACAAAGATGTCTCATCACGGAATGAAAAGGGGTAAGTATCTAAATTTATTTTGGTGGGGACAAACCTTAATTTACTAATCCATGACTTTCTTCTTGCAGCACAACAAACTCCAACCCACCAAAAGCAGATCTCCTCTGGACCTATTGCATTGAATCGTTTTCAATAGTCGTTTCAATAAAGTTTCTTAAATTATTTCTGTCCATGTTCTGATTTTTTTTTTTGTTTAAATACTGACAAATGTGTGGTTCCAACTCCATTTAAAAACTTACTCTAAACTGAGTAATGTGACTAAACTTTAAATCAAATAAAAATACTCCCCTAAAAAAATTTTTTGGCCCCAAAACAGTAAATACTTAAAACATTAAAAATTTTAAAAAATTCATAAATTTAAATTTGTCTGAACATTGACCCTCTGCTCTACATTTAATTTTACCAAAAGTATACATGCTGTATTGGCTAAAATGTTAGATTTAATAAATGCCTGCAGTAACTTGAAATTCCTGTAAATGCCAACTCCTCCCTCACACCCACAAAAAAAAAAATTATGGTTGTAGCCTAACAAAACTCAATTTTGAATTTAGGTGATTAAAAAAAAAAAGAGGAAAAAAATTTAAAGCCTTGAATTTTTTTTTTTTTTAAACGATTAGATGTTCTGGCAAACTATACAATCTTAAATCTAGAAATGGTGCATGAACAAATCTGAATTTCAGTCGGGGCTTACAGCTTGTATCAACGACAGCATTGGTCACATTCTCATGGATTGTCTTACTGGTCCTGTAAGACCTCAGTGCTGCAGTTGCTCAAAATTTTACTAGTCTTGAATATGGAATTACAGGAATGGTTTAATCTAGTCCAATATGTAAATCTTCATACAACAAAGTTGGTCATGGAGTTCCTCAGTGCTTAAACCAATACTCTACCTAATGGAAGCATAAAACAAACGGCATGGCATAAATTAATATGCTGATGACGCCTATTTGTCCATTAAACCCAATGAACCCAGCTACTTGGACTACAAGAATGTCTTGATGACAAAAACCTGGATGACCCTTTTCTCCTGTTGAACAGACAAGACTGAGGTTTTGGTTTTTGGATCTGAGCACTGTAATAATTCAGTCTTTCTCCCTTGTTAGATGGCATTAATCTGTCCTCCAGCTGTAATGTTAAAAAAATCTTATTTTTGATCAGGACGCGTCTTATCCCCCACATTAAAAACGTTACTAGAACCACCTTCTTCCACCTGCGTAATATCACTAAAATTAGAAACATCTAAAAATGATGCAGAAAAACTGGTCTGTGCATTTGTCACGTCTAGACTGGACTATTGCAATGGTTTATCTGGATGTCCTAAAATGTCTTCAGTTGATCCAAAATGCTGCTGCCAGAGTCTTAACCGGAGGATTTAGCAAAAAGGAAAGTCTTAAGCCTAGTTTTAAAACTGGATAATGTGTCAGCCTCAGGGACAGAGATTGGAAGTTGGTTCTACAAGAGAGGAGCCTGATAACTGAAATATCTTCCTCCCATTCTGTTTTTGTAAACTCTAGGAACCACAAGTAAACCTGCAGTCTGAGAGCGAAGTGGTCTGTTAGGAAAATATGGACCAATAAGATCTGTAATATAAGATGGAGCCAGGTTGTTGAGAGCTTTGTAGGTTAGAAGATTTTGAATTCTATTCTGGGTTTGACAAGGAGTCAATGGAGAGAAGCTAAAACTAGAGAGATACGATCTCTTACTAACTTTAAAAAGGGAGTTTTTCCTTTCCACTGTTGCCTCTGTGCTTGCTCAGGATGGGAGACTGCAACGAAGCCAAGATTCAACTTGTCTGCTGGATTCCTTAGAGAACTTTACTAATTGGCTTTTATGTATGTGAATGTTCCTGTAAAGTGCCCTGAGACAACTTTGTTGTGATTTGGCGCTATATAAATAAACTGAATTGAATTGAATTGTTCAAAATTGTAAACTCATGCTATAAATACTAATTGGCTGAACTCAACATGGACTAAAATGTTACATTCCAGAACCGGAGATGTCAAACCTGTTCAGGAGAAAAATAACTGGACTTTCAGTAGTCCATGTCTTTTCAGAGAATAAATTGTAAAGTAAATTGATTGTCATTTAGAAATCAAGGTTCAGCGTCTGGAGGAAGAGTGGAGAGGCCCAAAATCCACGTTGCTTGAAGTCCAATGTGACGTTTCCACAGTCAGTGATGGTTTGGGGCCATGTCATCTGGTGGTGCTGGTCCACAGTTTTCTGAAGTCCAGTCAATGCAGCATCTAGCACATTTCAGAGCACTTCATGCTTTCTTCTGCTGATGAGCTATATGAAGATGTTGATTTTCCCTCCTGCCTTAAGAACTTGCCGTCTCCCAAAACACTTAACTTTTTCACAATACTTATTTATTTGTATTTTTTTTTAGATCACATGTATATATGTAAACTGGGGAACTTTTGGTCAAAGGTTGGGAATGCTTTCATTGTGTTTTTATATTGTGGATGAGATGGCTGAGAACATATTGCTCTCCTGCCGTAAGAAGTTGCTGTCTCCCAAAACACTTGTCTCAGACTGGAGGCAGACTCATGATGATTCTCATAAACCAGATGTGTGCAGACAAAGGGTGTTGCTGTGTGATAGGACTGCAGCAATGCCCACTGAACTCCACTGAACTGTTAATGTTATAAAAGTCAGTAGATGACACTGTTGGATGTTCCATTCTGGACACTATGCATATGCATCTACGTATCTAAAACCTGTCCTGAATGCAGCCTTTGCAAGTAAAAAGCCAGTTAAAAATCTTAACCTGCTGACAGTTGAGGCTCTTTGGAGTAAACGATGTTAGTGAAGAGAATTTTATTCAACATAAACATTGTGAGATGGATTAGAGTTGCATTCAGGCCTATAAAGATCCAACCCAGCCTGAGCCTGTAGGCATTTTGTCCGAGTCCGACTTGACCAATTAACTGTAATTACAGGCCCAACCTGGAAAATAAAATAAAATAAATATTAAGCTATTACTGCTTTAATAAGCAAATTACTTTGACATACTTTTAAACATGTATTTCAAAGAAAGAAAAGATTTCTTGTTTATTAACGTCACCAAATGGATATTCACATACAAAACAAATAGCCTAAACAAATAATCAACTCCAAAGATGTCTTTTCTTTCCTCTTTCAACCGGCTGGTCAGCAGACGCGCACGGCCGATGATCCCGTTGTCCATCTGAAGCTGAACTGGACTGGAGTCATACTGTAAACATGTACTGATCGAAGCCATTACCTGTTCTCTTTGAATCTTTGGACTATGGTGGACACAGTGAACTTACTTAGGTTGGGCTGAACTTGAAGTCCCGCTTCCTTCATTGTCAAACTGTGGACAAGAACATGGTCTATAACAGTTGCTTGTATTTAATCTGAAACAATTGTTCGTCTCGTACCTCCTCTTCCACCTCTTACTCTGCCTCTCTGATTCTATCCACAGTGAACCTTCTATGACCAGGGCTCCTTGTACTGGTTGTATTAGTTTGTTCACATCATTGGCCAAGATTGATCAATTTTGTGTTTCTGTGTTTAACTTGACACCTGTGTTCTGGGTTTCACTTCTACTACCTGTGCTTACCATTACGCAGCACCAGTGCATCACAGTACAAAATGTGTTTTAGTGGGTGAAAGTATGATTTTGAGTAGTGCTTAAGAGAGAAGTGCTTAAGGTTCTGCCAAAAGGGTGACCATTTTAATTAATGGGTTCAGGGCACATTTTGTTCAGATGACAGGGTTTAGTGTTTTAGCAATTGAGATATACTGTAAAAGAGAAAGTAATTTCTCCAAATGGTTTTGTGCCATTAATCTTCTGCCTGCATGTTTAGAAAATTTAAACGAGGGATTCAGCTTTAGACAAGCTGCAGCAAACAAAAGTGAACAGTAGACTGCACGATGGACACTGGAGGCTAGAAAACCTGAAAAATGACATTTGAAAATATCTTTTAATGTTCTCAGACCACTATTCTAGCTTGTGCAGTTTTACATTTATGTTAATATCTGTTGTTTTTACATTGACAGAGAGCCAAAATAAAAAGAGTAGAAAATACCAACTGCTTCACACCCAGTAAACTGTTCAAGGACACCAGCAGCTCATTGAACATGCCAATGCTCAGAGTTCTCTATTATTTCTCAATAAGCAGTTTTGTCAAAAGACACCAGACTTTGAAGCAAATCTTTGTATCCGTACAATATTTTTCATCAGCAGTCTGTTTTTTTTTTTTACCATGGCCTTATTACAGCACATTTGCATTCATTTGCAAAAGATTTGGAAATTTATTAAACTTGTGTCATTTTAGGAGAACTTCATTTGTGCTTTATATTTAATTGCATCTTGAGGAGGCAGCATGTGGTTCAGTTGGTAGAGCTGCCGCCTTTCGGCGAGAAAGTCGCCTGAATGAATCTCAGCCGGGGGACTTTGAGTTTACATCATCCATGCATGAGTGGGTTTCCTCCTATAAACCAAAAACATGCATGTTAGGCTAACCGGTAATTAAACCGTCTATAGGTATGAATTTTGTTTTTCTCTATGTGGCCGTGTGATGCAAGTGCACCTGTACAGGGTGTCCCCCACCTCTCACAGTGACTGATGGATATGGGCACTAGTGACCCTAGCAATCCCAAAATAGAAAAGCAGGTAAAGATAGTGTATGGATGTATCTTGAAGAGCAAAGAAGCCTTTAGTTTTGATGCGTTTATCATGGTATTCCATAAGGATAGTTGCACGTTTTATGTATAAACACTCCCCAATTAATTAGGTTTGCTTGTTATCACAAATGGCTAATCAGCCAATCACATGGTAGCTTCTCAGTGCCTTTGGGGATTTAAATGTGAAGACAGCTTAATGAAGTTCAAACCATGAGAATTAGGAAAACAAAACAAGGATTAAACTGACTTTAAATGTAACAGTTAATGCAAGATGGGCTGGTCTGAGTTTTTCAGAAACTGCAGGTTACTGGGATGTGCAATTTTGTACTGAGCATTGTTTGTGTGGAATAAAGTCTTGTTTAGGAGAAGGTCATCTCAAACCAGCCTGCCCAAAGGCAAAAAAGTAGCTTGAATAAACACTTGAACAAAAGTCAGCATAACACCATGTCCGAATACACAAGATCCAATCTTAACAAATGTGCCATCACAGACATTTACACCTCCAGATGCAGGAAGAGGGCCACCTGCACCATGAAGGACCCCACTCACCCAGCACACTTTTTACCCTGCTCACCTCAGGCAGGTTCAGGAGTATTAAGGTAGAACCACTAGACTGAGGAACAGCTTCTACCCCAAGGCTGTCAAGACTCATGAATCTCTTATGCCGCATGATTATCCATGCTGCTGATCTCATGCTGATTTAGTTCATGTTGCTTTGCTCATTTGTCCTGATCTGCTCACACAGACTAATGTTTGTGTTGCCGTGTTGGACTTTTTTTTTTTTTTTTTTTTTTTTACTATTAGTGCTTAGTATATTCCTAGTTTAATCTTATATTTTTAGTTTTGTTTTACAATTTTTATTGGATGCAACTGGGACTGTACCTAGTTTTGTTCCCCCTCATGTACCACATATGTTAATGACAAGACACCTTGACCTTCAGCATCCAACCACCACACCAACTTCCACTACAGTCAGCCAAGATTAGACTGGAGGTTACAGACCTGTCAAAATTACACAATTGGGGGATCCGATGTCCATTTACTGAACTCCAGTGTTCATGGTCACCTGATCTTTAGGCCCATCAGGTTCCTTTGGGAACTTGATGGGCCTTTGGGAGATTTTAAAAATTAATTTTAAGAATGTTTAAGTTGGTCCAGGGCTGGATATTACCACTGCATTAATTGATAGTTTAGATTAAACTTTAATATTTGAATTATCAGCTTTGCCCAGCTGTCACATCATAGGGATTTATTAAAAAAAAAAAAAAAAAAAAAAAAAAAAAAAAAAAAAAAAAAAAAAATTGTCAAAAGCAACCACTTTTTCAGCACGAGTCACATTAAACTATGCATTTAACTTTATACACTTACTGCACTAAAATGTTTGTGAAGTTCATGCAATCTTAAGAGTGCAAGTTCAGGAATTAGCACAGCCAATTTTAATCCATTAAACCCATTCATAGTCAGTGCTCAAAAAAAAAAAAAAAAATCTGCAACCTACAGACAATGTACCTGGTTGACACATTAATGTGAAGGTCTTTTTTTTTTTTAATTAAAAGTCTTTATTGCAACTGGTTAAATTTCATTGGTCCAATTGATACATATTCAAAACTATTTACATCATGTCTCTGACCTGTGGAGAAAACAGAGTTTTAAAAAAAGTTTAGTGTTGACATATTTCCTCCAAGCATGGCATATACCCACTGGGACAAGTCCCCACCTTTTGTCTGACTTTCAGGGTTTTGACACTGCCCAGTACAGATGCCACCACGAGGATTTTGGGCATCGCAGATCACAGCATCGCAATGGACAAATACCTGTCGGGGTGGGGAAAAATAAAATTAAAAAAAAAAAAAGTTTTAAGCAATTTAAAAAAAATTTTAAGTTACCTGGTTATTCAGGTCATCTTGGCCTTCTGCAAAGGCAAACATCTGGATCTCAAAGCGCTTCAAGTGAGATGGATAACGGACCCTGGCATCAGGCCAAACTGGATGGAAGACCACCTTATATGGATCCACTGGATTTGGACATCTGTAATGGGTGCATTTTTGATTGCTCAAATTCTCCAAACAAGTTGCCCAGTTTTGGCAAGAGTACTTCAAATGTGCCATTTAAAATCAAACATCGTTACCCATTGATGATCAAGTTCCATCTGGGTTGGGACGCCCTGTCCTCATTTTGTGTTGCCCAGCAGTTCTCCAGCTGCAGAGACACTTGGGGGTTTGCAGATCCAATCAGCTCCACCTCAAAATACAGAGGCTGTTGCAGATATTTGGCTACTGGATAATGCGCAAGACTCTGGAAGGTGTTGTAAGAGTCATCTGGAGAAGAATTTATATTACCACAGCCTTTAGTTAAATTCAGTTTGTGATCAGGTTAATTGGAGTAATCATGTCCATCTTATTTTATTGTTAAATTAAATGCCATCAGAATCCAAAATGGTCAAGTTTTACCTGAAGCCAGTTTAATCACAACTTGCAGCTGGCCTTTAGCGTTCTCTGCATATGGCTCACTCCTGCGAGGTCTGGTGTTGAACGCTACAGCTTTGCTTGTGTTGATCTCATACAAACATGAAACCTTCAAGCTGAGGGAACAAATGTTTCAAGTTTAATAGTTTGCTTTTTCCACATTTCAGGATTGAGGTTTTGGTTGATTTAGCATTATAGTTCAAAAGCACTTACTGATACTCCGGTTCCTCTGAATTCAAGTCTTTTCTCATCACAAGGGCATCAGGCAGAGAGATTTCATTTTCATACAGCATGGCATTGGGCAAAAACTAGAGAAATCAAAGTTAAGTTTCATTATGGGAACAAGTTTAATTTAGAGCAACTTTACCTTTCTGGTGGTCCCACATGAATTCACAGTAAAGACAAAGAAAGAATGGCTGTCATCGCTGTAGGAGGGGCCACAGAGGGGGTCTACGAGGGTGAGCTGAGCAGGGTTGAGAGAGGGGACAGACTCCAGTTTTATAGCCAAAGCGGTCATCGTTCCATTTGGGAAACATTCTGAAAGAAGATTAAAACTATTAATTCTCCAGAGATGAGGAGAAGAGGAGGAGAAATAAGAACCTTGACAAACCAGTCAGCGTTGCAGGAAAGTTGCAAGCCACAGAGAAGTCCTTGATTTTTGCATTTGTCTCTGGATTGCTTAAAAATACATCAAGTCGGCACCTAATTGATGATTCTTCAATAGCCTAAATTGAAAGACAGAAAAAAGTAACCTAAAGTATGAAGGATTCAGATTTAAAGAGATTCAGCTTTGTAATATACCTCAACGGACACATCAGGAGCATTAAATGGAACAACAAAACTGAAGTGCGTCCCGTTATCCATGTAGTTGTACTGCTGAGCCAAACTGGGAGTCATGAAGCGCTTTCCAACTGCAGTCTGGAAGTTGTAATCTGTTCCGTGTTTCACGAGGACGTAGAAGTTTTGCTTATCACAGCCACCAGAAATGGAGGGTGGGACTGCCAAGACATTATAACAAATGTTTACAATTTATTCAGATTCATTTGGATCAACCTCATGTGGATTAAATACAAACCCGTGTTTCGTACAGCAGCTTCCACATAAGCTACGTAAGAAAAGGGAACAAGCTCTTCCAGCACCAACAAGCCAAAGACCAGGTGAAGAGAATAAACCACCACGCCATTTTGTGTCTGAAAGAACACACACACAAAAAAAAAAAAAAAAAAAAAAAAAAAAAAAAAATTAGAATGGAAGTTTTATTTGCTCTGCAGCACCAAAACCAAATCTTTACCTGTTCAAGGACTACAGGGTCTGTGAAGGGTACTTGAAGGGTGAAGACCTTCATGCTGCCGTTAGGAGACATGTGCTCCATGACATTGAAGCCTCTGGCACTGCATTCAGCCGTGGACAACACACCAGAGGGGAAGGTAATGTTCATCAGAACCACATCAGATGCAAATTGTCCCAGTATTAAGTTAAACATCTGCTCCACTGGAACAGTATCTGTGAAAGGGAAATGAAAATGTTAGTGGAGCTGGGGAGAAAAAAAAAAAAAAAAAAAAAAAAAGCTACAACTGCAGTAATTAACTCACTGTCAATCAGTTGCAAAGGTTGAGGCATCAAGTCTGTGGAGATGTGAAAGAACACTTTGTATCTGGTGTCCTCGTGAGTGGAGTCGTCAGTCCAGAGCAGCTCAAGCATTGGCTCGATCATGTACGAGATGAAGTACTGATCATCTTTAATGTGACTCTGCAACAGCAGATCAAACCCACATTTCTCATGTATGTGAATCCTTTAAAGAGGTGGTCATAGCCACCCTACGATAGATTTTAGACGAGTCAAAATGTGCAGATCACCTTGAAGTAGCCACCGGCAGCGCCAATAGGAATTGTAGTCACGATAAAATAGTCGTCAATAGATACAAAGTATTGATGGGCTTGCATGACAGCAGCACTGAGCCTTTGACCATTGATGCCAAAGTGCACCGCCATCAGGTTGAACGGGCCAGATGTGATCAATGGGTCTGGCTGACGGGGCAGGTACCAGGTGATTGTGGTCGGAGTGAAGAAAACGCTGCCTGTAGACAAACGCAAGAGACGTCAAACAGAAGACCCTAAATTTCAGATTTTGACATGCATCCATTTTCTCTCAATAAGTGAATGGGCAGTCGTCCAGACAGACGTACCAGCAGAGTCAAGTCACCTAAATTTGGGATAAAATTTGCACGATAGCTGCAGAGTACATGTCATGATTCACTTAAAGCTACACTGTAAAGTATCCTTACCCTCTTGCATGGGGCACGCAGCAGCTGCATCAATTTGAGTCGCCAGCCATTTCTTTTCAAAGATTGTTGAAGTGCTCAGAACCCTCATGGGAATCTGTGCTACCTGGAGGGCAGAGTTACACAAGACAAATGAAAACCTTACAGTTTAACTTAAATGACAACTACTGGCTGTAAGCAGCAAAGTTGTCTCATGGGTTCAAAGTACTTAAAGGCCGGAAAGAAAGATGAAGTCCGGTTTTTGACTCACATCCTGAATGTACATTTCTGGTGCCATTATCGGACTCCGCAGGACCAGCCTTGTTGGAGTATTTCCTATGCCATACCCACTTCTCTGGGCATCAGCCACGCTCATTGCCTTCTCTCCTTCAGGTGTGAAAAACAAAACCGTTGTCACTCTGAAGCCTGCATCCAAGGGTTGTTTCTGAAATTAGAATAGACTTCAGAATATAGAAAATGTTTAAAAAAGGTTGTCAAAGTTGAAATTTGTATAACCTCTGCAGCTCGTCGAGAGTTGATGGACTTTGAGCTAGTCTGTGGCAAGGCATATTCATCTGGAGCCGCCCGTTTCACAGATATCTGAAAATAAAAGAAATTTTCCTAAGTGATGAAGTGCACTAGTCAATGCAGACAGTCTTCAGAACCATGACCTTCTGCTGCGTCGACGTACCTCCACGTAGTTGTAATCACAGATGATTTCCCTGGAGGCCCAGGCATCATACCGACAGGTTTCAGCCACTTGATACAGCTCGTCTTCAAACAGGTTTCCGTGCACCCGGAGGTGAAGGGCTGTTGCAAACATTTTGTCGTCCTACAAAATGAAGCAGTTCCATCTTAAAAATGATTAAAAAACTACTGAAATAAGTTCTGCACATGGTATAGAATCACTTGTTACCACGTTTTGAGCAAAACAGTTTTGGAGGGAGATGTAGATCATGGCATTCCCAAGCTTGTCAGTCTTCATGCTGAAGCCACATTGCGATGCCAAGCTCGGCGTAAGAACCACAGCAGTGTTATCTGCAGAGGAAAGGGAGTGTTAGACCAAATAGAACCAAATTAAATAAAAAAAATCTAAAAGTCCAGAAGTTTCAACTTACTGACGACAACTGCAACCTCCAAAAGGTTTCCTTCAAGAGGACCAACATCCACACGCATGATGTTCCCCAGACATTTTGTGCTGATATCTGAGTGGAAATAAAGTCAAAAGTAGCCAAAATGAGCAGATGGGCAAAAAAAATATATATATATATATACACAATGTTTTTTTTCTAAACCCACTGAAAAACTTACTTAAGGCATATTTCTTTTGAGCCTCTATGTTTGAAAACACAATCATGAGACAAAGCCACCTAGAAAATTAAGAAAAGACAAAATGTGATTATTAAAGAAGCCAAACTGGCTAATGTGGGGGGGTTAAACTCCACAACCAAATAAAACTACACACCCTAATTCTAACAACCAACTCATGGCACAATGTCGGAGACTGGAAACCTCAGCCTCACTGTGTTTGCAGCTTCTTATAAAGCTGGTGGAGGACAAGAAGCCAGCAGGCCGGCTCTTTGGCTGCACACAGTGCGGTCCCTGCTCCACACAGGTGGATCCTGTTACTGCCTGATGGAGATAATTGTGTCTGAGCACACTGCTTTCACAACCGATTGGTCTAATTTTTAACTGATGTGCACAATACTGAATGGCTTTCAACATTGATCTAAACAAATTTATATATTTGAGTGAAAAAAGTAATGCCAAAAGTCATTAAAATGGAGTTAAAGAGTTGCCTGGTGGTATGAAGACGAGTCTTCAGTCTGTCCACACAACCACTTTTAAATAGAACGGGTGGGAATTTTAAATATCAAGCAAAACGAAAAAGATTTAAATGTTTCACAACACAAATATTAAAATGGAACAAAGACAATGCATGAAATCGAAAATCTGACACCATCAACACATTTAAGATGCTGATTGTATTTACAGTCAATTTCTGTCTGTTATGGCCATTTTTGTGTTTGTTAAGGTTGACAGAATATTTGTTTTCAGCATCTTTTTGTTCTTAACCTTTAACTGTGAATGCTGCTTGATTCTGCAATTTCAACAGTTTTACTAAAAAAATGTTTTAACAAACTTTTAGACTAACCTCTGTTGACAAACAGATTATTTTTCTCCTCAGCTGGTGGACATGAAAATGTAAAATACCAAGTAATAAAATACAAATGTGGTTTTAAAAGGTAGTATTTAAGACTGAAATAAAAACCTGTTACATTTAGTCTTTGTAACATAAAAAAAAAAAGTACTTTTTCAACGGGTTACGTCTAAAAGAAACAGCAACATTTGGACTGGAGTGTTTTCCAGAGGTATCCTGTGCGTCTCATTTGCTGCCAAATAAAGTTTTAGTGGTTGGTGTTGGCAGGGAGCCTGCCGGCTGAGCTCTTTCTCTCTGGGAGGATTAAAATGCCAAAGTCTGATGTTACTATTTTGCTTTTTCCACTGTAGACTGAGGTCAGCTGCCTTTTGTCGCAGCTAAACCACTCAAATGTAAACCAAGCCACTTAAAAAAAAACCATTAGAATGTAAAGCCCCTCTGTATCTTTACTGTGTGCACCTGTGAAGGTGTGTGTTTAAGGAGTGTGTGGTGTGGCCTGGAGGAGATCACCACTGAGGTTTGGCTGCTGTGTTGAGATGGTTCACTACAGGAGCTGATGGTTATCTTAACTCAACTGGCTGTTGTTAATAAGTGTTACACTCTCGACTCTTTCAGTCTTCATTTTATGCAGTTTTTACATTGGAGTGATGTGTTCCTGAGATAATAAGGATCAGTCCATATTTGGGAAAATTATGAGCAGATTGGTAATAAAACAACCACAAAGACCGTGGAGTCATTTCTCCCGGGACATCTCTACATTTTTGCAGCCCTCTCCTCTCCTCTTGCCCCTCCCTGTTCCCTGTAAAAGGGAGCGAACTGCCTCCGTCCTGCCTCCATCTCCTCCTGTCCCATCTGTGAAGCTGCTGCATGAGGCGCACCTCCCTCCCTGCTCTCCTCATGGTGCTCTCCTCCTGCTGCCCCTCACAGTGACGCTCCCAGCCCTGCGCTGTCTGCAGCATTTCAGAGGAATATGAACACGAGACCAGCCGAGTAAAGTTATTTCCATGGAAAGGAAGGGTCCAAGTGCAGGTATGTTGAATTCTTCTAATTAAAATAAAATTATATAGGCAAATCTGTGGAAACTAGCACGACATGATATGTGTGTAATTCTACCTTGTTGTCTCTTCTGAGTTTGAAGTTTCTTTGAATCCCCTGGTGGTATTTCTGTATTTAAACCTCTGAATGTCTCCTCTCACTCCATCTTGAGCCATTTGCTGTGAGCTGGATTGATTTTTGTCTGTAAAGACAACACTTCATGTTCTACAAGCACTGCAATTAAAATTGTCTACAGCCACAATACCATAAAAGTTGGGACGTTGTGGTTATTGTAAATTAAAACTGAACGCAATGATTTGCGAGTTCTTATAGATCTCACAAGAGAACATAGTAAGTGTATCAAATGTCAAAACTGAGAATTTGTACAAGTTTTAGAAAAGAAAAGGTCGTTTTGAATCAGATGCCAGCAACATATCTTCAAAAAAAGTTGGGACAGTGTTATGTGATCTTTTAACAATAGTCTGTAAACATCTGAGGAGACCAAGTGCTGGAGGTTTTTCAGGGAAATGTTCTCTGAAGTCCTACTGTTTGGTAGTTCTTTCTCCTCTTTGCTGGAGTTTTGGGAGGATGAGAGCTTGTGTTGTTTTAAAGCCTGTATGGAGCTTTTCGAAATGTGTAAGCTGCCCATGCCAGAGGTACCATTGCACCCCCATACCATTAGAGAGGCTAGCTTTTGAGCTGTGTGCTGATAAACAGTTCAAAGGTTCCTTTACACTATGTAGTGTTCATGGGTTTCATGGAAATAATGTGAAATTTGGATGTTTTTAATTTATTTTGACCACAATGTTTTGTCCATTTTGTCTTTCTGGATGGTGTTTTCACACGTGGCTGTTTCTTTGCATGAGAGAGCTTTAACCAGCATTTGTGAGTGGCACAACGAAATGTTTACAGTCAACGATTTAGAGAAATGTTCCCATGCAATGATGTCAAGAACAAAATCAGACCTGTTTTTAATGCTGCCCGAGGGTCCAAAAATTACAAGCATCCTAAATTGATTTTCAACCTTGCCCTTTGAGCTCCGAGATTTCTCCAGATTATTGAAATTGTTTTATCTATTTTTGGGCAGACTGGTAGAACCTCTGCTCATCTTAGCTTCTGAGAGGTTCAACTTCACCAAAAGGCTCTTTTTGTAACCAGTCCTTCTGTTGACCTGTTTCCAGTTAACCTAAATCGTGACAAAATGCTCCTACAGCTGTTACGTTCTAGTACAAGTTACTTGTACACCCTTTTGTTGGCACTGTTCCAACTTTGGTGTTATTGTTGTTGTTGGCATAAAGCAGATGGCAACTATGCTGCTGCCATAACATTTGAAACTTTTTTTTTTTTTCAAAAATAGAGAAAAGAAAATTGTCTTATCATTTGATGTTTACTATGTTCCATTGTGAATATAAAATGAATTGTAAATCACTGCATTCGGCTTTAGTTTAAATTCTATACAACATATCAGTTCTTTTGGAATTGGGGTTACATATAAATATTCATGTATGTACCATTTAGAAGCCTGACTGGAACTGGCTTGCTGACACTTGTACAAAAATATAACTGGTTTAATGGTGTTTCTGCATCAGGACCATGGGATATGGCCAAATCCTCCACCAACGTGGGAAAGAGGAGGACCAGGTCAACCTCAATGTGGGAGGAGTGCAATACAAAGTGGATCCAAACAAGCTGCTTCGTTTCCCCCAGACCCGCCTGGCTCGCTTGCTGCTCTGCCAGAGCGAGGCGGCGATCCTGGAGCTGTGCGATGACTACAACCCAGCTGAGAAGGAGTACTACTTCGACAGAAATCCCCGGGTCTTCCTCTGTGTGCTCAACTTCTACCACACAGGGCGCATCCACATGATGGAGGAGCTCTGCATCTTTTCTTTCAGCCAGGAGATCGAGTACTGGGGCATCCACGAGGTGCATCTTAGCTCCTGCTGCTACAACTGGTACCACGAGAGGAAGGAGTACATCGAGGATCGGGACTGGGACACAATGAGTGATGACAACCATGAGCCGAGCTTCGACTCCTCCTTTGAGGAGCTTTCGGCTCTTGATAAAGACCTTGCAAAGTTCAAAGGTGCATGGTGTTCAGAAGTGAGGAGCTACATTTGGCTCAGACTGGAGGATCCGGGCCACTCCAGAGCCTCAAAGATCATTGCGGTGGCTTCCCTCAGCGTGGTGCTGACCTCCATTGTTGCCATGTGCATCCATAGCATGCCAGAGTTCCAGCGTGTGGACGATAATGAGAAACCCATCGAAGACCCTGTCCTCACCATCCTAGAGGAGATATGCATCGCCTGCTTCTCTGCTGAGTTCATCATCAGGTTGATTGTCGCGCCCTCCAGGAGGAAGTTCCTTGGAAACCCCTTGAACATCATCGACGTTGCTTCCATCCTGCCATTTTACGCCACATTAGCTTTAGAGACAGCAGATGAGGAGGGCATGGAGGAGAATGAGAACTTGGAGAATGTGGGGAGGGTGGTGCAGGTGCTCCGCCTTATGAGGGTTCTCAGAATCCTCAAGCTGGCACGCCACTCCATCGGACTGCGAGCTCTGGGCGCCACCGTTCGTCACAGCTACCAAGAGGTGGGTCTGCTCATTCTCTTCCTCTCAGTGGGAATCTCTGTCTTTTCTGCACTGATCTACTTTGCTGAGAAAGAGGAAAAGTACACCGATCTGGGGACCATCCCTTCAGGTTGGTGGTGGGCCTTGATCACCATGACCACAGTTGGTTATGGAGACACATGTCCAGTGACGCTTGCAGGAAAGTTAGTAGCCACCTTATGTATCATCTGCGGCCTATTAGTAGTGGCTCTGCCCATCACAGTGATCTTTAATAAGTTTTCAAAGTACTATCAGAGAAACAAAGCCATGGAGGGTCGGGGAATCACCAAACCTGTGAGGCAAGACCCAGAACTCCCTTATTACAACATTAAAGAGTTGTTCACAGGAAGCGTGTATCCCTTTATAGGAAGTATTGCTTTCAGGAACAGCGAGAGCAGTGGAGGGGACGACACAGACGCCTCCAGCCTCCAGGACATTGAGGCATACGATAATGACGCTTGCGAAAATGGGCCAACCAAATGAGATTCCTGCCATCTCACCAAGCATCACTCTTTTTATGGCAGGAAGTCACTTCTTGGCTCAAAGGGCAGAGCATCCCATCTTTTACCTTGCCTTCCCGCTCCGCCTCCCTCCTCCAGTTTGACAGAGAAATATGTTGGTCATGACGTTTTTTCTCTTTCCCTTTTTTTGTTGACTTGTAAAAAATACAATGTCACTAAAACCAGGAAATCTAAAGGGAACTGTGTGAACCCTGCTCTGAGGTTTGAAAGCCCATTTTCTGCTTGAGAAAACTGCAATGATGCATGTAAGAGGCCATAATGTTAATGTTTTTCAAAGTAATGTCCTTTATTGATTTGTCTGCTCACTGCAAGTTCAGACTGAGGGTTTGCTCGATGCTTGAGTCTAGAATGACAACGATGTCTAAAAATCGGAATGTGGGTCTGAGTTGGCATGACCAAAAATAAAAGCACTTTTGAGAACGAGTAATTAAAAATACTTGTATAAAATTATAATTGTTGCACCTCTGTCTTCGATCACTGTGAAAAGCACTGGTGGTTTCAGTTTGTCTCAGCATGCTGCGGGGTCACGCCTGTGAACGTGAAATAAATGTCAGTTGTTTCTTCTCTGTGGCAGCAAATTTGAATCACCTCTTTATTTACCGGTAGTTAAGGTTTTAGGTTCAGATATCTGTTCAGTCTAAAAGCACTCAATTACCCTCAATTCTGAGTAAAACGGGAGAATGTGGGGTTCATTTCATTTATTTTTAAGGGATGAACAACTGAAAAAGCTTAAACTGAGCTGTTAGAGCTAAAAGAAATGAAACTGCAAGCCAAAAGTAGCAAAATGCAGCAAAATACAAGTTAAACAAAAGAGCAAATAGCAAAATGTTAAAGGTCATGAAACACAAGTTAATGACAAAACAGCAATACAAGCTAAAAACTAAAATAAGCAAAAGGTTGGCTAAAGCAAAAAAGAGCAATAAAAAGCAAAATACAGATAAAAGCTATGTTAAATGTAGCACAAGGATATAGCTAAAAGACAAAAGTAACTGAATAAACTAGTTAAAAGCTAAATGAAAAAGCACAACAGGCTAGCTAAAAGCTAAAAATCACAGAAGGTTAATAAAAAGTAAAATGGTAAGCTAGTTAAAAGTTAAATGAAAAGAAGGCTAGATTAAAGCTAATTACTTGCAAATTTAACAAAAGGCTAGATAAAAGTTTAAAGTAAACGAATGCTAGCTAAAAGCTTAAAGGATCAAAAACACAACAACGGGCTACTTAAAAGCTAAATGTAGCAGAGGTCTAGCTAAAGAAGAAAAAGATGGTTAAAAGCTAAAATTTGCTCAATTTTAGCTAGGCTAAATATTGTAAAAGGCTAGCTAAAACTAGTAGCTGAACTGTTAGTTAAAAGTAGCAAAAGTGAGCTAACATAGCTAAAGGCTAGCTAAAAGAAGCTAAATACTAACTTAAGTCCAATGTAGCAAAAGGTTTGCTCATTTCACTGAATGGAGCAAAATAGCTAAACGCTAAAAGTAGAATAAGAAGATTGTTATTTTTACAAAAAAATGTTTTTAAAACAGGTGGAGATCTCAATGTCTTAATAAGGAAAATAACTGTAACTAAAGATAAATAATTCAAAAGCAACAAAAGTTACAAAAACCAAAAGTCACAGCGCTGAGCTTCTCAACAAGCTGAACAATCTCAATGGCAGAAACAGCAGCATGCAGATTAATTAGGCTGTTAAAAGGGTAAGAAACAATTTAAAGGAGACAGGAAAACAAAGGTCAGCATTAACACAACCAACCTTTTTTCCAACAAAATGAAATGTGCGTGAAACAGTCTTCACCTGGTCACTCCTTTCTGTTCCTCGACGTATCGATCTCCTGTCGCCAGGTGTAATTTCTGCTCAGATGAGCTGCTGCTACAGAAACAAATTAAAGAAAACAATCTTCTCTGGGGGAGTGGGGGGGGTGTCTTCAATGTGGTTGACCTTAAGCATCATCTTCATCATTAAGATGATACTTGAACCTTTTATGTCATGACTGAATTTAAAGTGGCTCAATGGATGCAAAACCTGTTTGAATAATCATAAATCACCGTTAATGAAAACACTGGACCGTTCTTCACGCTGCCCCACGTGTACAGACTACACGTATGTTTACCCAAACAGATAAACCCAATTACTCCCGTGTTTTTCATTACCTTTAGTAAATGAGTTTCGATCTTTGGTCTTTGTCTGTCAGGTGTGCATCACTTAGTGGATTAGCATATTGCTTAATCCACATTTTGTGTTTAGTACTCTCATCACTTGACATCTGATGTAAAGAGAAACAGAATCTGTCCTGACAACTATTGATGATCAGTAAATTAACATGCAGATATAGGCAGGTTTACTAATGCACATGCAGCAGAACGTTTTATCGAAATTGACAATCTTGATAGCTGTGGTGAGACAAGTTCTTGAGAGACAGAAGCAGACTTTCTTTTTCAGTAGTCCTCCAGGCTTTATGAAGATCTTTTAACTTTTCTTTGGCTTTTTTCACTTGTTGTACCTGAACATGACAGCATATTGTGCAGTACGTAGTTAAAAATAAGGAAATGGCCCAAGTGGAAGACAAAAGAAGACATAAAATAAAACCTGTCCACAACAGATGTACAGATTTCAAATGTCATGTCTCACTGAGCGTCACCTCTCATGAGTTCATTTGTCTGTATTGTTACTGTTTTGCTATCATTTTCTATTATTCGCTCTGTCAACAGACCTAAAAAACATATCATTGGCTATAAATCAGTCAGTTTTATAGATTTTCTAATCCAGCTGGGAGTGGTAGTAGCTGACTGTCATTCACAACACATACTACTGTGCTACTCAGTACACCAGATATTTGCCTAAAACTTTAATATTACCAGTTGGATTCAACCCTGTTTGTCTGTTAGCACAAAAAAAACAAAAAAACAACAACACATGAACAACTGGACACATTTGTGAAAAAAAGTACCGGTAATCGTTAGATGTACATCTACAAGTAATTACCTTTTGGAGTCTGGGTCATAATGTCCATCGCAATTAATCGAGATAAGCCAAAGCTGTGGCAGTATCTGAGAGTTGTTCACAACACAGAATGCTGTTTACTCAAAAGAACCACACTCAATGGCAGAAGAAGATCTTTAACCAGTATTTTATATTTGCAAGGTCTGATTTCAGGACGGTCCCTGTGATGGAATTGCGATCTGCCCAGGGTGCCCCCCCCCCCCCCCCCCCCGCCTCTCCCACAGTGACTGCTGGATATGAGCACCAGTGACCCCCGCGATTTGGAAAGGAAGAAGTGGGTAAAGGTGATGGATGGATGGATGAATGAATGGATGGATGGATGGATGGATGGATGGATGGATGGATGGATGGATGGATGGATGGATGGAGGGCAGGTTACAGGGGGCTGTGGCTGCGTGATTAGAGCAGTCGTCCTCCAGTGCAAGAGGTTCAGGTTAGGTTTATTTATCATAAGCAAAATCAACACAAGGTCAACAATGCAATGAAATGCTTAGGATGAGAAGAACCGTCTCAACTTGCAAAAAAAAAAAACAAAAAAAAAACCCCCAAGAAATATCAAAGCATGTAACAAAAATTCTAAACACATACTAAAAAATACAACCAACATACTAAAAATCATATAAAAAATACTACTAAAATACTAAAAAACAAGGCGCCAAAGATGGGAAAAGAAATACATCTACAGTGTGATTTGGTTAGCAGTGAGGTTCCTTCAACATCATGGTTCTGTTCTATTAGCGGCATGGTCTTGTTAGCAGCTTAGCAGGTCTTGTTAGCAGGTCCAGTCAGCAGCTTGATGGTAATAAGGACCGCATCTTGATGAAGAGTTGGGGGGTTCGAATCCACCAGCAGTCACATGCCCAAGTGTCCCTGGGCAAGACACTGAACCTCTCATTGCCTCCGATGTGTGTCCCATCTATGTATGAATGTGATAAAGCACTGATTAGTCTCTTTAGAATGATTTGTTCATTTAGCTTTGTAGAAATGAATGGGTAAATGAGGGCACAGATTGTAAAGCACTTTGAGTGCCTTGATAAGATAGAAAGGTGCTGTATAAGTACAGTCCATTTATAAATATACAGTACATACAGTAAAACGTAAAGACAGTGAAGGCCAGTCACAGGTCTGCTCGCTGTTGTATCCCTCTCACCTCAGCCGAGTTCACAGATTTCTGTGGGTTTCTTTGAATCCTGCTGCAGTCTCCTTACACAGCACTCTCCGTTTACACAGGATCGTCTGTCAGGTGTCTCCGTTTATCTGTTTCTTTTTCAGAAACAGATCCTGTCTAACCCTGAATGCTAGAAAACGCCTTGTATCTGTGACTTTCCTTCCCTCAATTGATTATGGTGATATTATTTACATGAACGCTCCTACAAGAACCCTGCAGATGTTGGATGCTGTCTATCATGGTGCACTAAGATTCATAACTGGCTGTGATTATCGTACCCACCACAGCACCCTGTATTCACTGGTTAACTGGACATCATTAACTTCACGCAGACTCTCTCACTGGTATATTTTCATCTTTAAATCACTTCTTGGTCTGTTGCCTTCATACATCTCCTCCTACTTGTCTCTGCATGAGTGCAGCTACAGCGTGCGCTCTCATGACATTATTACCTGCAGTGTTCCCTCAATGAGGACTGAACTTGGCAAAAGGGCTTTCTCCTATTCCGCTCCTGGTTCCTGGAATATCTTACAAAAAGATTTGAAGCTCTCGACATTGACCTCTATAAGTGGCTTTAAGAATCTGTTGGACACCTGGCAGGGTCCAATGCAGACATGTTCCTGTTTTTAGTTTTCTACATTTGTCTTGGAATCTAGCTGTTTTTTTTGTTTTGTTACCTTTTCCTTTTAGCCATCCTATTTGTTAAAAAAAAAAAAAAAAACCTGCAGTATGACTTTTTATAATTGTTTATTGTTGTTGCTGTTGTCCATTGTTGTCATCTTTCTTTGTTGAAATCAGGTCTCTCTTGTAAATGAGTCCTCGAGGCTCAATGGGATTTACCTGTCTAAATAAAGGTTGATTGATACACAAACATGGGCAGAGATAAGATAGTCTTTTGGAAGATGGTTTCAGCTGGTTTGGGGCTTCTTGCTCTCAGGGTGGAGGGAAAGAACGTTCTCAGTTTTAATAATAAAAACATTCATTATCTTTGACCAAAAATCCCTGACACGTACTCTGAGCACACCACAGTGTTTTTTTAAGGTTTGACCCAAACGGCTACGTCATTCCTCAACACAAGATGATCTCAGTTGGCGGTGGGTGATATGCATTCCTTTAAGACATGTGATGATTTGTTTATTATTACGTTCCACTTCTGAAAGTGATCCCAGTGTTTCTGACAGGAATCCAATCGTTCTGTGACACTTGATCTCCTGGCGCTTTAATGCTTCACCACATCCGGTCAGCTTGCATTAAGAATAAGCCTTTCCACGCAAGCGTGCTGTGAGGAGCAGCTTCGTTTTGAGCCATACAGTAATGAAAGTGCTTTGATTTAATGGGCAGAGGGAATAAAAACTAGAAAGCCTACAGGCAAAGTTGGAAACAGCAGAGTTCAGTCATGCAGCAGTGGCAGCTCCGCTCACACTCAATGTGACCTTTACAGGTAATTTCAAATTTACTTTAAGAACAACCCCCCCGATCAATGACATGTCCCGCATAAAGCCAGCACAGCGGCCGAGGGCTTGTTCAGGTCAAACGTACCTGCTGGGAAGGCTGGAACATTAACCTGAATGAGCTGTGTGCGGTGCGGAGCAGATATATGAGCTCTGACTGCTCAGGTGGAGCAGAGCTCAAGCTTTCTTGTCAAATCTGTTTTGTAACTTAAAACCATGTAGCGCCAGTTTTACTGCCACCAGCCCAGAGATGATGCTTTACTCTCTTTCTGTGCTCGAGAGTTGAGCGTTCAGCTGGAAAAAGAGTTCTAATAGTGACAAAATGAGCACTTTATATGTGCATACTGCCAATGCAACATCAACGGAGTAATTTTCTATTGTTTAAGTGAAAAGGTGACGTGCACCTTGTTTGATGTAGGATGCAGACTCAACTCTATCAACCACAAATACCCATGTACAGTAAGTCACCAGACATGTATCAGAAACCCCAGCTGCTGTGAGAAATTATTAGAAAACTACAACCCTAAGTCTGAAACGGTGGGATTTTAAACACCTGTAAAACAGAAATAAAAACAGCAAAGAATGATTTGCAAATGTCATAAAACCAATTTTTATTCACAAATTCAAATGAATCAAATGTTTAAAAGAAGGAATTGTACAAAAAATAAGATGCTTTTGAATTTGGTGGGATCAACACATTTAAAAAAGTTGAGGTCTGATGGCAACAAAAAAAAGTAAAAGTGTAATGAAGAATAAAAAGTTGGAAGAGATTTTTCTTTTTATATATCTCATTAGGTTAATTGGCCACAAAGCTCATTTCAAATGAACTGAAGTAAAGTGGAAAACTGTTCTGTGATCAGATGAATCAAAATTTGCAGTTCTTTATAGAAACCACCAAGGTCACATCCTTTGAACTACAGAGGAGTGAGACCATCAGCCTGTTTTCAGCACAGGTCAACCAATAGCCTGATTCTCTGATGGTATGGGGGTGCATTAGTGCCTCTGAAATGATCAGCTTTACAGACGTTTACTGACTGTTGATAAATAAGCGGAGGTGCTTCACATTGGGAAACATTTTCCCATTTTAACTTCTTACAAATGTGTTGCTTCCATCAAATTCAAAGTTACCCAAGCTGTTCCTAAAAATGATTCAGATATTCAGTTTAGGCTGTTGATGTGATTACTATACTGAACAAAAATATAAATGCAACACATTTGTTTATCCTCCAATTGTTCATGGGCTGAACTCAAAGATCTAAAACTTTTTCTATCTACACAAAATGCCTTAATCTTCTAAATATTGTTCACAAGTTTGTGTAAATATGTGCTTGTGAGCACTTCTCATTTGCCAAGACAGTCCATCCACCTCTCAGGTGTGGCATATCAAGATGCTGATTAGACAGCATGTATTTTGCACAGGTGTGCCTTAGGCTGACCACAATAAAAGGCCACTCAACAATGTTCAGTTTTATCACACAGCACAGTGGCACAGATGTCGCAAGTTTTGAGGGAGCGTCCATTTGGCAGGAATGTCCGCCTGAGCTGTTGCCCATGAATTAAAGATTTATTTCTCAACCATAAGTGGTCTCCAAAGGCATTTCAGAGAAATTGACAGTACAGTACATCCGACCAGCCTCACAGACCACATGTAACCACACCAACCCAGGACCTCTACATCCAGCATCTTCACTTCCAAGATTGCCTGAGACCAGCCACCTGGACAGCTGCTGCAACAATCTGTTTCTATAACCAACTAATTTCTGCACAAACTGTCAGAAACTGCATGCTCCTCATCCTCATCAGCGTCCACCTGACAGCAGTTCATCGTCGTAACCGACTTGAGTGAGCAAATGCTCACATTCAATGGTTCATGGCACGTTGGAGAGGTGTTCTCTGACCCGATGGATCGTGGTTTTCACTGTACAGGGCAGATGGTAGACTGTGTGTATAAGGTGATGTGTGGGTGAGCAGTTTGCTGATGTCAAGGTTGTGAATCGAGTGGCGCATGGTGGTGGTGGGGTTATGGACAACAAAAACAGGTGCATTTTATTGATGGCATTTTGAATGCACAGAGATACCGTGACCAGATCCTGAGGCCCGTTGTTGAGCCATTCATCCACGACCATCACCTCATGCTGCAGCAGGATTATGCACGGCCCCATGGTGCAGTGATCTGTACACAATTCCTGGAAGCTGAAAACATCCCAGTTCTTGCATGGCCAGCAAACTCACCTGACACATCACCTATTGAGCATGTTTATGATAGTCTGGACTGGGGTGTCCCAGTTCCTGACAATATCAAACAACTTCTCACAGTCATTGAAGAGGAGTGAACCAACTTTCCACAACCACAATCAACAGCCTGATCAACTCTATGCAAAGGAGCTGTGTAGCAGTGAGTGAGACAAATAGTGATCACACCAGATACTGACTAGTTTTCTGACCCCAGTACAGTTAAACTGCACATTTTAGAGTGGCCTTTTATTGTGGTCAGCCTAAGGCACACCTGTGCGGTGGATCCTCCTCTATGGGCAGCTGTGGCTGAGTGGTTAGAGGAATCGTCCTCCAGTGTGAGAGTTGGGGGTTCGATTCCACCAGCAGTCATGCTGAAGTGTCTCTGGGTAAGACACCGAACCCCTCATTGCCTCTGATGTGTGTCTCATTGGTGTATGAATGTGATAAAGCACTGATTATTCTTTGTGTAGATATCGTAGAGTGCTGTATGAATGGGTAAATGAGGGCACAGATTGTGTTGTAATGAGGTTTGAATATTTTGATCAGGTAGAAAGGTGCTATATAAGTGCAGTCCATTTACCATTTTACCATTCATCTGTAATGGAGAAGTGCTCACTAACTATTTGTCTATTGTGTACATGGAAAATGTCTTGGATATTTGAGTTCAGCTCATGAAAAGTGGGAGTAAAAATAGAAGTGTTGGGTTTTTATTTTTGCTCAGTCTACATTCCACTGTGAAAAAATGGTCAACGGACTATACTTATATAACACTTTTCTATCTAATCAAGATACTAAAAGCACTTTACAATGCAATCTATGCCCTCATTTACCTCCACACACACATTCATAGAGCACTCTACTACATCTCTACAAAGATAATTGAACAAATCATTCTATAGAGACTAATCAGTGCTTCAGATCACATTCATGCACTGATGGGACACACATCAGAGACAATGAGGGGTTCAGTGTCTTTCCCAGGTTCACGTCAGCATGTGACTGCTGGTGGAATGGAACCCCCAACTTTCGCACTGGATGATGACTGTTCTAATCACTCATCCACAGCTGCCCAAACAATGCCAGAATAAAATGTGAGTTAACGATTTCTTTTGCAGTTTTATTTTATTTTTTGCATTTAGTTTTGCACAACGTCCAAACTTTGTCAGAAGTGGGGTTGCACAAGAACAAAGGGATTCCATTTTAAAATAAAGCAGAACAAAAAGTTTCATAACTAATCTGGGCTGAATGATTCAGTTATAAAAATTTCTAGCTGGATTGTCCACATCTAAGAAGAAATAATCCTCTAAGGCCAAAATCACCTTCACCTCACCTTGAATGCTGCAGCGTGGCGTATTTCGTTCAGCTCACGAGAAGACTGAAGCGTTTCAGAATGCCTTGTGGTCACGGCTGTTGACGATGCTTCAATTCATGCCTGGAAAACCTACAGTAATTATAAAGACAGAGACAGACAGATAATCCAGAGTCCCTCCTGTCTCCTGTCCGTCTCTGAGGACAGTCCTCAGGACTCACTGCAGCGTTAGCTCGTCTCTGACCTCTGATATTTAGCTTTGCTGACATATTCAGTTCAGCCTCATAAGGGTTATAACACCAGAATGTGCAAGGTTAATACAAAACTTGAAACGTCCCTCTGTGAGTGCGTTGACTTTGTTGGGGAGATTAAAACATTTTGAAGACAGATTTTCTCCTTCTGATAGCTGCCAAGTTTTTAAGTTTCACTTTATCACAAAAACCTAATGTGTAATGTTTTCACGTGCTAGCTTTCATTGAAACTAATGCGTGATGTTTGATGAAATATTCAACCATTTCTCATTTAATTCTATTATTTTGGGGGCTCTTAGAAACTAAAGTAAATTTTTGTTTTAACCTTGAGTTTCTGATTAAAATTTTAACAATGTTCATGCAAAAGGCTCCCTTGAAAGGAAAATGGCTCATTTGAAGTGAAGTTATCAGTATCTTACCTGTTGCAGATAGTTTATGGAAAAAAGTCTAGTGAGAAAAAAAAAAAAGTTTGGACAAACCGATGAGCTAACAGCTAGTCTTCAACTTTGCACTACGTGATTACTCCTGCAAAACTCTGGAGGTGGTGGTGGGGGGTGGGGTGGTGTTAGAAACACCCCAGGCTGTCCCGGAGGTGCTACAGCTATCTCATGCCTCTGTTTCTGCATGAAAATAACTGTAAAAATCAATCTAAATTATACAATGCAAAACTAAAACCGATGCAAATATTTTTCACAATAGTTTTAGCATGACCTGCTAAAAATGTTTAAAATTAATAGTTTTTTCATCTTTCATTGGTCTTGGTCGTGTGCAAACTAGCTGTTAGCTCATCAGTCTGAGTAGAATCAAACAGTATTTCTAAAACTGAGATCATCTAAAGAGCCATCTACAACAGATAAGATGTTAACTAATCACACTCTTCCTATGGTGCTCCACTTCAAAAGATCTGAACTATCCCTTTAAAGCTTAAAAACTGTATTTTTATAGCAGATCAAACCATTTTTAAGTTTATTCACATCACCAATCAGTCACATTACAAATGAGACATTGCACTTTTGCTCCTAAAATGTTGCATGTTAAACTTTCTGAGCGTCTGGCCTGTTTTGTTGTTCTCTTTAATAAAGAATCTCTGTTTAATAATAGAGACAGGTGTTTATTTCACAGGCGTATAAGACAAACAGGCACGGTTTCAGCCTCTCCTCTTGTCTCAGCCCGGATGATGAACTAATGTAACCAAGATCCACGGAGAGTTAAAATGAAGAGAGCGAGGATCTAATAGAGGCAGGAAAGGGCAAAGAGGGTTCAGAGCTCAGAGAATGAATCTTAGGAGGAGTGGAGGGTAATGATGCTGAGAAGAACGGTGAGAAAATAAAAAAAAACATGCAGGTTCTGGAGAGCAGCACTCTACAGTAATCATAATCAGCAGCAGATCCTTATACCTTTTTTTTTTTTTACATGATTTGGACTGAGAGCTAAACACACAGCTGGAAAATAGCTGGTTTTATTTTTTTATTGTAAATAATTCCTGTTTTACACTTCTCAAATATATATATTTTAGCTTAAACTGTTTTTTTTTTCCAGTGAAAACAAACTAAAATGATCATTTTCCAAACTTAAGGCCTAGTGTTCTTTGAAGGAATGCATGTCACCCGTCTCTTTTCATACCAGAGTTTAAGTCTAGATACTAATATTTTCCACAAATTAATGGTACATTGTGAGATGTCACACCCAGAGGATGTGTTGTGAATGACTCTCAGCTACTACCAGAGCAAATTTTACTTCAATAGCTAGCAAACTGATGAAATTAGAAACAAGTAAATTATATATTTGGGATGATGCTCAGCTCCAAACACACCAAATTTTTGCATTACGTCTCTAAAATTTAATGAAATATGCCCTTTTTTTCTGAGTTTAGTTAGGTCTGGCAGCCATTTTTATTGGTTCAGCTCCAAAGTGTGAATCAAAACATCTAAACATGTTTAGATGTTTGTCCGATGATTATTTCCTCAAAGATTCAATAAAATCCATCCAGTGGTTCATGAGATATTTAGCTAACAAAGGATTAACTACAAAAGTTTCTTCTTCTAACCTCATTCTTCCACCCCTAACGCCAGTAAAATGATTTTCAGAGTTTAAATAAATGTTTTTCTTGTTTTTAAAATACTGCTTATATGAAGCTCTTATTCCACACATTTGTAATAATAATGGACATGAAGTGTTTTAGTTGTAGTTACTTGGGTTTGTGAATTTATTACTCATAACCTGCAATCATAAAATGCATTCATGCAGTCGTAACACCCATCAGGACTGAGGTGAAATGTGTTTCTGCAGCACGTATTTTGCTTTTTGGTTGTTTTTAAGACCTCGTGCAAGAAACTGCAGCATCATTTATGAGTGGCCGAGACAGCAGATGTATGAAACAGCTGGATCAGAACATCCAACCATTAAAGGAAATATAGATTTAATGATCTATGCAGTAATTTCTCTCCAGCCCGGCAGAAAGGATGCAGCAAATGACGACTGTGGTCCTACAATTATACAATTGATGACATTTTGTAATAAACATTGATTTATGAAAAAACAAACAGCAAACTTTAAGGATCTGAGAGCGACAGGAGCTTCAGAACAAATGATGACAAACTATATCAGACATCTGTTGCACCTCCTCAGTAAACAACAATAACAGTAAATTAAGGAAATGCTTCATTAATTCCAAAAAGTTACTTTGTTAAGAAGTTTAGGAGCAGTTTGGGCTGCTCAGATCTTCCTCTTCACTCTAACTTGTTGTTTTATGTCGATGACACGGTGATCTCAGTGTTGTGTCGGGTTTTTGTCGTCACCATGGTTACCGTCAGAGTTGACTGACACCAGTATGGAAATCAGCTCTACCGTGGTGTGGGTCAGAAGCCCTGAAGTTATCCAGAAATCACACTTTTGTTTACCTTTTTTTAAATCTTTCCGTATATTTTTTGTGATCTAACTACTTCTGCTGATTTTGCGCTGTTTTAGCTGTTTGTAATTTAAAACGTCCAGCTCATTCAGGATACGGCTGCTGTGACGTTTGTTTTTGTAACTTTTATACTTTCTAAAATATTTACCTTTATGAATATTTACCTATAGAAATACAATGAGACTTTAAAAAAATCTTTTTAGCATACGTGGGCTATTTTTGTCTTAGACTACTTTTAGCTTATAGCTATCATTCTGCAACTTTTACTTATTAGACTTTTGTTACTTTCAGCTACTGTTCTGCTACTTTTTACTTTTAGCCTTTATACTTGTTTACCTTTTAGTTATAACTTTTATTGCTTTTAACTTTTAAATAACATTTTGTTACTTGTTGCTTTAAATGAGTTTTTGTTGTAAAAGCTAGCCAACCTTTAGCTAGCCTTTTACTGTGCTTAGCGTATATTTTGTTAATTTAACAATCACTTTGCTACTTTTTGGTTTCATCTAGCTTTTTTATGCATTTCTTACATTTCATTTAGTTTAATTTCATTTTTATATATTTCATTTAGTTAGCTTTTGTGGGAGTGGTGGCACAGAGGTTCGAGAAAGCAAGCCTGTGATCGGAAGGTCGCCGGTTCAACTCCCCAGACCAACATCGTCAAAATGTGGATGGGAAGCACCCACACCTGCCTCCACCCTCATTTGTCCCACTCTGGGCCCTTGGGCAAGTCAGCCCCACCATCTGCTCCCCCGGGTGCCCTAGATAGCAGCTCTCTGCTCCACAGAGGGCTGTGGTAGCTCGGTGGTCTGTGGTTGCATCAGGAAGAGCGTCAAGTCTTGTTGAGAGTTAGTTCACCGTGGTGACCCCTGAAGAAAGGCGCATTCATCCACTCAACCTTGGTTTATTCAGGTGAGTCTCAATGAGTCACGAGGACTAATTTTTAAAAGAGACATGTTTTAAGCAGCCGAAAGAAAAAAATAGCTTTTGTTTCTTTTAGCTGGTCTTTTGCTGCTTTTAGCTAGTAGTATTTTGCTACTTTTGGTTTTCAGCTGGTATTTTGTGACATTTATCTCGTTTTCTGCTTCTTTTAACTTTAGTTATTCAGTTTTATCTTCGGCAAATGTCAAAAACTTGCATGCGGTTGCATGCCTTTGATAAATGCTTGGCATGGGATGTTTGTAATATCGTTTTCTCATGCTTTTGTGTTTTTAATGTACATATGCTTCAATTTAATTACACTTTTTATTAACTGAAAACAGCAACATTTTATTAAAAAAATAATAATAATATATGTTTTCCTCCAGATCCATGTTCTGGTCTGATGAGCCATAAAATTATTTTGCACGGTGTTGTCACAGTGATTAATCAAATAAATATTGCTGCTTAAATCTAAGTAACATTTTTTCCATTAATTTAATTCCAGAGATTAATAACATTTCATTAGGTTTAACAAAAGCACAAAATGCTACACAAACAAAACCACCAGTGCAGTGTGCTGTTACTGTGAGTGGTTAGATCAGTCGTCCTCCAATGCAAGAGTTGGGGGGTTCGATTCCACCAGCAGTCACATGCCGAAGTGTCCCTGGGCAAGACATTGAACCCCTCATTGCCTCCGATGTGTGTCCCATCAGTGTATGAATGTGATAAAGCACTGATTATTCTTTGTAGAGATCTAGTAGAGTGCTGTATGAATGGGTGTAAAGAGCTTTGAGTATCTTGATCAGATAGAAAGGAGCTATATAAGTACAGTCCATTTACCATTTATTGACTTTAATAGAAGAGCTGAACAAGAATCTTTTTGTTGTGGTCAGCGGTGCTACATTTACCTGAAAATGTGAGCAAACGGAGGAACTGTCTTATTTTGTAGCCATCAAGCAAAGACTGAAACAACAGCAATCTGTGGATCCATTAGGAGGAGATAATTTCCTGCTTAAATTGTTCCCGGGAACCTGAGAAGTTGCTCTGTAGATGATTGTTCAATAAATCAGTGGTTGAAGGATTTATACGAAGTCATCTCTGCATATAAATGTGGCAAAGGAGGGAAAAAATGAATTATGGTTCTAAATAGAAACATGTGTGAAGTTGGTGAATTAAGAAGCAAAATAATTTTTAAAGTATGCTCAGTGGATAAAGTTAAAGATTCATAAAGTAGGAAAACTGCACTCACACCAAAAACATAGTCAGATATTGATGATTATCGGGTTATAAATTAGCCCTGTGGTCCATTTATAAACAAATAATGACTCAGGGAATAAACTGGATGCGTTGCAAAAAAGTAAAAACCCAATTTGGAGTTTTTGAAGAAGAGCGTCTTCATGTGAGGGACCAGACGAGACTGCTCTCTGGTTCTATCATTCCATTTGTTTGAAAGCTTTTAAGCTAAAAGTTCTGGTTAATTCGGGTCATTAACGCCTTCTTCACAGCTGCAACTCCCTGGTGCTCCATGGTGAGTACATTTTATTGTACACTTATTGTCTTTTTTATGTTTACTGACATATTATTAAAACAATATCCATGCAGCAAACATGTTTTCTTGTACACTGTCTGCTCTAAAGGATAAAATATTCTGTATTTTTAATGGGCTGCAATGTCTTTCTGCATTTAAATTCTTGTTTTGTCATGGAAACCAGCATTCACTGAATGAATCACTCGCTTCACTGCATACCAAAGTTTTAAACAAAGACCACACACGATCTTTTAGCACTCACAGTGTGTGTTGCAGATGACTGTCCGCTACTACCGCACCAACATTTAGCTCAAAATATGTAAAAACTGAATCTAAGACTTGAATCCAAAAGTATAGGAGCTTCAAATGTACATTAATTGATCACTGTCTAAACGCTTTGATCAAATCTGTTCAGTAGGTCATCAGATATTTTGCTAACACACACAGTAACAAGTAAATTAGCCTTTAAAAAATAAAAACACCACACAAAACAGTAGCATTCAGACTTTATTTATTGAGTTCCATTTAAATGAAGACTGCAAGTGAGTAAATAAGACTGTTCCGCAGTAAAACTGAGGACAGTCTCTGCGGAACTGGAAGTACCGGAGTGGCTGAAAGAAAAATAGGTTAATCAATATTCGTTGTCAATACGCTAATTTTTCAGACGTCAGGAAACACAATGTAGATATAAATCCATGCAGTCTGCTTGCTTTGAAGAAAACAACACGTTTGAGTTTGACTGTGATGTATTAAGATTTAATGAAGCAGCTACAGTCCACACGGTGTGAGGGAAGTGAAGTGTTTTAAATGTGTAGCATGCTGATGTATAAATCTACCGGACAGCAGCTTAACCAAGTGTGCTGAAAATGTACACATGGGATTTTTTGTGTTCATCTATTCCAGATGTTTTGCTCTGATATTAGCATCAGTTACCTTCAATAAAGTGCATAATAGCATTAAAAAAATTAAAGAGTTGACTTTATGTCCCTTAAAGTCACTTAAGATGCAAATGCTAAGATGCTGAAAGAGGACAGTCGCTCGCCGGAAGAGGAAAGGGCGTTAATGTTTTTGCCCGTGTCTGTGGGTGTGCAAGTGTTGGTTTGCAAATATCTCCTCAGTTACCAGATTCTAGTGAAAACATGAAAACATAATCATTAGATGTACATCTATAACTGATTAATGGTTGGAGCTGACCCGATTCAAGGTAGTTTCTGTATCTAATCCAGTGGTTCCCAACCCTGGTCCTTGAGGAACACCGTCCTGCATGTTTTACTTGTTTCCCTGCTCACCTGATTTGAATGACTGGGTGATTAACCGGCTTCTGCAGAACTTGAAGTAATCAAATCACTGAATCAGGTGTGTTGGAGCAGGAAACAACTGAAACATGCAGGATGGTGTTCCTCAGGGACCAGGGTTGGGAACCAAAGCTTTAGCCAACACAAATGTGGCTGTAATTCAGCTACGCTCACAGATATTGAGCTAAACTTTGGTGATATTGTGGCTAAGAGTCATCCACGACTCATACTCTAAACTCTACACATTGTGCAACATTTTTGCTAAAATCTTTAGCCATAATTGTTATTGTCAATACTGTCTGTTAGCAAAATATCTCATCAACCACAGGATTGTGAAACTTAACAGAAATTAATCATTTAATAGATCTACGGCTGACTAGTAAATGGAGTCAATACAATTCAAGATGGCTGCTTCAGTCAACTGACCTGAGCAAACACAACAGCAGCTGATTTTTGTTTAAAACTTTGCCATAAATGGCTGCAGGCGATATGCATTCCTCAAAGGAATCGTAGGCCTTACTTAGATGTTTCCTTTTAAATTATTTCATGTTTATGTGCTATTTATCTCTTATTGTGTGCGAGTTAGCTCGCTGTGGCAACCCTTATAAAGGGGATCAGCTGAAATAGTTTTTTTTAATCTAATGTTTTTGATATAGTGATACTTGTTTTCTCAATAAAAGTCAACTGCATTGTTTTCTTGAGATAAAAGCTTAATGTGTTAAATTATTGATTTTAGACAAGCTCATCTTTTCTTGGCAACTTGAAATAATTTCAAAATACTACTTAAACACAATGTGGTACTTTTGAAGACAAATCAGGAGAGTCAAATACAGTACATCAAGTTCTGTTCATTTCTACGCTCTCCCTTCATACTAAACATGGTTTATTGTAGGACATTGGTTTATATAATAATACAGCACATGATCATGCGCATGAGCAGAAATCGTTCTAAAAAGACACAAATCTCGAATATTTTATCAAACTTTTAATGCGTTTTAAGTACACGAGCTGATTAATTCTGTGTGAACAAATACCCGGTAAGTCCCATCATTTCCAAATTGGGAATTTTTCATGTAAAAATCTGCATTAAACATGCCACAATATAAAGTGTCTATTGACAATCCTGTCAGTTTTCATCCCTTTAATAAAATTAAACCGAAACGAAGCTCATATATGATTTAATTTATACACATACTGTATGACTATGCCCTTGCTTGTAAATAATGCTTGTAGTGGTAAAGACGTGAGGGGGGAAAGGAGGAATGCCCCTCTGAGTAACTGCAGCAGCTCCTCATCGAGGCTGTTCACTAATGGAGCTCTGGCTGCTCGCCCAGATCGATCATCAGGCCTTAATGCTGAAGAAGTTCTGATTTCACCAAATCAGGAGGCATTCTCCTGATTACAGGGCGGCTGAAACTGAGACTCCCTCGCAACAGGATGCAGCTGAGATACTCCATCATGATGGAGGCTGTGATGGAGGGAGAGCAGGTGGAGGTGTGACAAGCAGAGCACCCAGACGCACAGTGGACAACGTAAACTGTGAAAGGAGGAGATAAATCTGAGCATCCTGACTAATGCATCGGCTGAGGGCTGGGAGGAGAAGGTTGCATGCTGATGACTTTTTGATGGATGACTGATTCAATTTCCATCACATCTCAAGATGGATCACAGCGGGATTCAGAGGGACGGTAACCACGCCAAAACTGTCAGCTAAGGGGTTTGCAAGAAACATCCTCGAGGAGAGAAAACTTGCTGACACAGTTTATGTATTTAAGTTTGGGTTCAGCAGAGAAGTTGCTTTTTTACCTTTTATTGTTAAGTCGATCTTATTAGAAGGGAAAATCTTGACAAAACCCAGTTTTTACGTTGCTCAGGCTGCTAATTATCGTTTTGATCTAAATAATATGTAATTACTGCATGTCAGTGAACAAATACAAAATGCGTGGCAATAAAAAGTTATGAACCATCCATAAGGATTATCATATCTGTTTTAGACGGCACATTAATTTGCAAAAATAAGTTTATATTAATGCTTCAATACGTTGTCATTCCAGAAATAACTAAAACACTTTGATGTAGCTGCAGATTATTTATCTATAGTAAGTGCAGAAAAAAACAAAACATGTAGTATCCCAGGTAAAAAGATATTATTTAGTCACAAAATGCATTTGATGCTTGAGATAAGAACGGATAAAGACATGAACTAATATCTATAGGTAAAAGTAACAAAACCAGAACCTCCAGTTAAACCTGAAAAAAGTTTACATAATAACATTTAAAAGGTTAAACTGGTAACGTGAAAAAACACTTGCATATATTTGTCTAGTAGCCCTTTTGCTACTTGAATGAAGCTGTTTCACACTGATCATTCTTAATTTGACGATGAAGTGTCTTCTACGAGACGGTAGGAGGTTAAACAACCGGAAGGGTGTGAAGAGAGTTTTAAAATACAGTAATTCAAAGGCCTTTCCTCTGGCGGCTCCTATTTTATAATGCCTAGAGATGAGGATGGTTAGAAATCCCAGACGTTCATTTAGGTATTGTTCACACAGAAGTACAGCTTTCCCAAAATTTTTGTTTTATTTATCATTGCTAAATATACTATTGTAAACATGGCACCGTTTCTAGAAATGTTGTCTTCCACATGCAAAAAGAACAATAGTACAGTAAAGTAACCCTGCTGTAATGCTATCATAACAATATGCAAAAACTCAGTAAACAAGACATAGAGCATGAGCATGAGACTTGCACACTATGTTCGAACTGTAAACACAACAAAAAAATGGCAGGTCTTTGATATCATTAATTTCAAAGGGTTGTCCTGTGTCCTGTCCTGTGTGGACAGGCTCGTAACATGTTGCAGATTCTTTATACTGCAGTTGCCATACTCACCAACTTCTGTTCTGTAAGATCTTTCATCATCAATGCTAATGAGTTCCATCACTGTTGTGTCATCAACAAACATTACGGCCCTGTCTGTGTTTAATTTTAAAGTACAGTCATGTATGAGCAGAATAAAAAGTGAAGGACTAAGCACACATCCCTGAGGTGCTCCAGTTAGAAGGAATGTACTGGCATGTACCGTGTGTTCGTTTTGTGAAAAAATATTCCAAAATTCAAAGGATGCAATTGTTGAATGGTTATATTCAGGAATTAAATCACTCTTTAACCTCCACTCTAATCCCACAACAAAATTTTGTGTATATTATTGATGTACAATCTAAGATGCACTTCTTTTGTTTCTTTGCATTCATTGACAGGTAACTTCATGGAGGACATAATCTCACTGCAATCTAAGAAATTGTCAGGAGAGGAACATTTAATAGTTTATCAAGCTAAATGTCTCTATTAGCAGATGAAAGACATGAGGACAAAGTTAAGTTTGCTCTTACTGCAGCTCTCCAAGGCCCTCAACATTTCTAAAAGACAAAAAAACATGACAAAAAATAAATAGGACTGGAAATAGTTTAAAAACAACATCTATTTAACAGAAAATAAACAATGACAAATTTCTAGTGTATAAAACATTTCATAAATTATTATTATGTCAAGCAAGCAATAATAATTACATTTGAATATGCATATTAATATATTTTGCACGATTGTAATTTACTGTAAATGGACTTTGTCATTCCCATTTCTCCTGAGGGAAGCTGAATTTAATGCTGTGAAACAATAACCGTACCCTTGTATAGAGTGCCTTTGTTACGATGGGCCAGAAGCTTTGTTCTCCTATGAGAAGATGGCTACGAGTCAGGAAATGAGCTTGAAATTGAGAGCACTTAAAGTGAGCGAGTACATTTGGCCAGGCTGCAACCACAATCTCTTTCACTCACTCTTTTCCAATTTCAGCTAAGGTGACTTTTCAAAATGCTTTTTAATTTTTATCTTTTTGCAAACTCACAATAATAGAAGAAACGTCTTTATTGTGAAGGACAGGGTGGATGGGCACAAATTAGTTCTGAATTCACGTATGTCTCCATTATAGCTGTTAAATCATCACATACAGTAACGTACAGGGTTTTTGAAAAATTTGACATTTTTCACAACTATCTCTAAAATATGTCTATAATAACAGATATAAATCTCAGCTATTCATTCTTTATTCTTGCTGCATTTGTTTACAATAGTCATATGCAGTCCTTGGCATGATTGGTGCATATTCATTGTACTTAGGTTGAATTAGTGTCTGTTAATTATTTTACTGTCTTCAGTCTTCTTGTACGAATGCAGATTTAGCATTCACACTATTGTTTTCTTAAAGGGAGAAGCAATATTTTTATATAGTGTTGGCATTAGAGTACAGCAATATTGTACACAAAATGATGCTAACATTTTGTTTTGCTACTTTTTGTAAGGTTTCTGCTACATTTTGTTTTCTGCTTAATTTCAGCTTTTTCATTCAGAACTCAGCATCCAGACTGCATTTTTGCAGAAATTGCAATTCCTCTAGTTTTACTTTGTTTGTGTAGCAGTGTGACTTTTATCTAAATAAAAAAATGATTATTTTTAGCTGCTGGTGGTCTTTGATTTAACCAAAAGGGGGTACAATTTTGCATTAAAAATGTTCAGAACCAAACTTAAACCTTACAAGAACCTGCATTTGAGCACCAATTCTATGTGATGGACTACTCAATCTACAAATCATGCATGAATATTTACAATTTAAGAACTGTTTTTAGTCTAACACGGTTGAGTCAGGTCCTCTGGATGGATTCCTCAGAGAACCTGACTCAGTCTTGTTAGATTTATCTACCCGGATTACTGAGCGTGCATTGGGACATGTTTTAGCTTAGCTAGAATTGTGAGCTCGAGGGTGACTTGAAGGCGAGTAACAGTTGTGTCAACATTTGACTCACATTCTGTAATGAATAAATTAATAAGAAAAACTAACATTTGAACATTTTACATAATCTGTTTAAGGTGGGCAGCAGCAGAAGTGATTATAGAGTCACTGCAGCGAGGGGAAATTAAGGATTGAAAATCAAAACAGTAACGCTGATGTAGTCCAACCCTGCCTTGTTTTGCTTCCTTTAGAGAGATGGTTAAAAGTAATGTGATGTGTCGTCAAATGGACAAAGTAACGTGGGCTTCTTCAATAAAAAATAAAAATAAAAAAAGACTAAAAATGACTTCTCAGCAAGTGAAGCCTTTTTTTTTTTTGCCAGCTTGTGAAATCTGTCCAAACATTCCATTGGAAGTTTAAGTGGATTTTGTGTGCAGGGCTGCAAAAACTACAGAAAATGATTCAATATGTACTGTCGTCAAACTCGTAACTCTTTTTTTGTAACGGGTGGGAGCATTGTCATTTTTAGAGAAAACAGCTCAATGGATCAATATTTCTTCAAAGAATAGAGGCGATTACTCAGAACAATATTGTGCTGACACACAAAGCTCAATCTCTCTAAAGGACAGAACTCTCAAGCCATGCCAGAAAAAAAAATCTCTTCCCCCCCCCCACCCCACCCCCCACCCCCCTCCGCAGAGCTGCAGGATCCCACTTCCTCCAGAGGTCACGTTTGTCCTTTAATGTGCTCCCAGCCTGCAGTTTCTGCTTGGCTTAACAGAACAGGCGAAAGCACGGGAAACAAGAGTGGGACTTTCAAACAATTAAAAATAGCACCGCTTGATTAAATGTTCATTCTTGTAGATTTTAGCTATAACTTTGCGTTATTTGTACACAATGAATCATCTGATTTTGTGTATTCATCTAGTCTTTTAATTTAACTTTTGTCAATAAAGACTGAAAAGCTAAAATAGGCATCTGACTGGGCTGTGACTGTTGACCAGTTGAACAACATCGCCCAAAGATCTCCAAGGTGTCTCCAAGTGTCAAAACATTTGCAATGATTCTCACTTGCTGCTTGAGTTCTGAACATGTTAACACAAAAAAATGTGCAAATGAATTTCCCACTTAAAATAGTCGCCAAGTTGTCAAAAGAATCCTAAACTTGTCTGAAAGACATCTCCAGCCTGCGTCAAACCCATCTTAAATTTGTTGCAGGAGTCTCCAGCCTGCGTCAGGGTTGCTCCAGCTGCATCGTGACACATGCAGATGCACATGCACGAGAGCTCTCCTCCAACAGAAAACATGTCCAGGTTTTAAAACCACAGCAATGATCCATAATAATTTCTGAAAACTGGTTCAAATCTTCATTCTAATGGCTGCAATGAATGTGGGTGGAGGTGTGCAACAAAATATTGTGCACAATTTAGAATGCTATTTTATGATTTTATTAAGGTCTCTCTTGTAAATGAGTCCTCGTGGCTCAATGGGAATAATCTGTATGAATAAAGGTTGAATAATAATAATAATAATAATGAATTTAATTTGTAACACACTTTTCATTAACAAAAATCTCAAAGTGCTACAGAGTGCAACTAAAATCTGTGATAAAATCAACTAAAATCTGTGATAAAATCAA
>NC_056509.1:38069397-38073324 GCF_014905685.2 Nematolebias whitei
ATCTGTGATAAAATCAACTAAAATCTGTGATAAAATCAACTAAAATCAATGATAAAATCAACTAAAATCAGTGACACAATCGTGTGGAGGCAGAATAGGCTTGCTTAAAAAAAAAAAGTTTTTAAGTCTTTTTTAAAGTCAGTCAATGATTGTGGAGCTCTCAGATATTCAGGGAGGGAGTTCCAGAGGTGGGGGACAGCCACACAGAATGTCCGATCTCCCATGATCCCTAATTTAGTTCGTGGAAGGAGAAGGAGATGACTGTTCTGTGATTGTAGGGACCGGGTGGATGAATATGGAGCAAGAAGGTCCTTCAGATAATCTGGTGAATTTCCAAACACTGATGGGTAATGAGAGCAATTTTATACTGAATTATGTAGGTGACAGGAAGCCAATGGAGGTTATGGAGAATGGGTGTAATATGTTCAAATTTACGAGCTCTCAATAAAATCCTGGCTGCACTGTTTTGAATATATTAAAGCTTCTGAAGGTTTTTGCTGGGAATGAGCTGTGCATGCAAATTTTAGCTTTGATTTCTCAAAAGTCCTCACTAAAAGTGTAGCCGCAAGTCTCGCTGGTCAGGGAGACTACAAATCTCATTCACTTGGTGTTTTCTCACTCTTATGAGTTGTAAACAAGTCTCCAGAACCTTATTGGCTCCTTAAAAGAGGCCAAGACCACAACGGACTTCTCTCAAAAATGTCAAAGCAGTTTGTTCTAACACTACTAATAATGGTGATGAGGGATGTAAAGGTCATGGATGTTTTGTACTTCCTAATGTCAAATTAATATAGAACCATGTGTGTGAGTTAGAGTTTTCTTCTTGCATCCTGTGTGGCTGATGATATGAATATGAATGAGTTGATGATAGGATAATTAAACGATCCAACAAATGGCTTTTTAAAGGGCTTTAAAATCACATTTACATGGCCCATGCTGACACTTTTAAGATTTGAGCTGTTTTAAAACAGCAGCAATCCACTTTATTGGTCTTGCTTCCATTCAGATTAGTCCTTAGCTCATTAGTTCTGTTAGAAATTAAACTCTATTTGTCCCAATACGTTGTTCAAAGAGCTATCTACAGCAGGTAAGATGTTGTTTGTTTATAACTCTTTGCACAGAACTGTGCTTTAAATGATCTGAACCATCCCTTTAGGCTTTTTGAAGGAGATTTATTGGATTCAGTGCCCTGAACCAGATAAAGTCATAGTCCTGCTGAAGGTGACGACAGCGAGAAGAGGTTTTAGAATCAAAACCAGAAGCAACTTCAGTACGTAACTTGAAGCCTAAATCTATATATTTAGTAAATTGAGACATAAATGATATACAACATGCTAGTGTGAGTCAGACAACTAATATCTTTGAGGATCATAACCTTGCTGCACCAAAGATGAACAGTCTCCAGTCAAGGGCTATTTGCCTAAAGGGGAGAGAGTAATACTGCTGACTGCAGCTAAATTCAGACAGATGGATTTAATTCCATTAAGTGAGTTACGGCGTGGATAGAGTTGCTGATTCGTAGCGGAGCACGATGCTGTTTTATGTTCGCAGGACGAGACCTGACTGTAAAATGCTGAGGATCTGTGTGTAAAAGTCACACATGCTACCAAAGTGAGCGCTGGCCCGAGCTGAAAGAGATCAAGCACCTAGATTACATCTTTCAAGGCCATTGACTTCTCATTGAAACTTAGCTGAGTGCTTTTTCACCTTTATGGCCAATGTAGTCATTAAAAGAAATGATTTTGTTTCAGCCTCAAGGACAGCGTTCCTGGAAAGGATGATGTGAATTTCCTACAAGAGAATGTCTTTAAAGGAGAGGTACGTATCCTGCTCTGTCATGGAAAGATGACAAGTGAAGCTTTTTATGATTTATAAACTGTACATGTCCATGTTCTGAAGGGTTTTTGTTGGCCATTTTTGGAGTTAAAATAAAAAACTCAATACAACCTTGTAGGGTTTATTTACTGTTCTCAGCTGAGAGTGAAGCAGCTGGGATGAGAGTCAGCTCCTCTAAGTCTGAGGCCATGGTTCTTGACTGGAAACGGGTGGAGTTCCCCCTCCAGTCAGGTGGGGAGTCTTTGCCTCAGGTGGGAGGAATTCAATTATTTGGGTGTTTTCATCATGAGGGAGTGGTGGCGCAGAGGCTAGAGAAGGTGGGCCCGTGATCGGAAGATCGCTGGTTCACGCCCCGGTACCGACAACATCAAAAATGTGGGTGGGGTAGGTGAAGTACCCACACTTGCCCCCACCCTCATTTGCCCCACTCTGGGCTCTTGAGCAAGGCCCTTAACCCCCATCTGCTCCCTAAACAGGTCTCTCTTGGAAATGAATTCTCGTGGCGCAATGAGACTACCTGGATAAATAAAGGCTAAATGAAAAAAAAATAAAACCATGAGTGATGGTAGGATGGAGTGAGAGATGGATCGACGTTTCTGGACCTTGTCCACAGTAATGAAGGTGTTGCTTCGGTCGGTCATTCAGGGGTCTGCAACCTGCGGCTCTGGAGCCACATGCGGCTCTTTCATGCTTTGATCCAAACTAACATAAAAATTAATTTTATTGGATGTTACTGTATGCTAGTCACTGATAGTGCAAAACAATACACAGAACAGCAGCAGCACGGATATGAGTCTTTTTGGGTGGATGAGTACAAATGAATGAATACAGCAGCATGAAATAATCAGTAGCATGAGATCAGCAGCATGGATAATCAGCAGCACAGTCAAAGTTGCTTTACAGTGATTTTTTTATTTTATTTATTTCACAGTGATTATCCTGATTAGGGATTATACTTATGCCTCATAACCCTGCACAGGGTTAAGATGGTGGAAAAAATGGACCAATTTATAAAAGAATAACATAAGTTATTTAAAATAAACAGTTTTACAATAGCTAAAGAGGCCATTTAAAGATTACGAGCTACCAAAATTACTTTTTAGTTCTAATTAGTTTTCCAATTTTTGCTCTGTGAAGTTGTTATTTGCAGTAAAATAGCTGTAGTCCATCTAAACCCCTCCTACTTGGTAGTGAAACAGGTTGGCATAAGCGGTTGGATAGAAAAATGAAGATATGGTGGACTGGTGTTGAATGATGGAGAAAAGGCCAAAAAGCTGAATCAATGTCACTAAATGTCCAAAAGATAAATGAGAAGATCGATGGGTGTTTTCCCAACAGGCCGTGGGTAATTTGATGCCAAGCAGAAATAAACTTGAAGATTATTTATGTTCAGACATTCTGCTGTAAAAATTTGATTATTTTCTGGTGTAACCGAAACATTTACACAGTCAACCATCAACTTTTAGAGGGAAATACGGTTGACAAGCTTTTCACCATTTTTATGAGAATGAAAAATGACAAGGATTATAAGAATAATTCTATCTGTAATATTTAAATCCGCTAGATTACGTTTTGATCATACAGACTTCTGTTTTGACATTTGCACTTGATTATTTCTTCATGACTTTACAGAATCAAGCAGAAACAGATGGTTTGTTCTAAATCATGGTAGAGGAATTTAACACTGGCCAAGGTGGGGTTTGATTCAAAATCTCTGCAGAAACCATTTAAAATTTTACCACAATATGCAAGCTATAATCCATGTTCTCAGAGAGAGTTAAGCTGGTTGTGCAGCCCTGTTCTGTGAAACGTGACAAAAATTATTTCTGGACTTCTTTAAACGAAACTCAAGCACTAAATGGATGACACAGGATTTGTTTTAATGAGTTCACAGTGCAGGATGACTTAAAAACTCTACGTTTCATTCCTTAAAGGCAACAGGCAAAAATATTTCCTTGTGAATCTCTTTAATGGCTGAATTATGTTCCCACGAATCAATGCAGAATTTTACCACACCACGAGTTTCCAGTCTTTAATCTGAAAATGACAGGCCTGTCTGGCCTACTGTATAAAACCTGAGAGTAACACTGG
>NC_056509.1:38073724-38137545 GCF_014905685.2 Nematolebias whitei
AATTCTGTGCTCTTTTGATGTAATCACATTACATAGTTGCATTTTAGCCTCTATAACCCACACATTGGACAACTGTCATGTTGTTTAGATATTTTTATTTGTCTCCAATGTGTACTTTTTAATAAAATTTTTGTGTTAGAAAGGATCATTTGTGCCAGGTGAATATCACAATTAGCTATGACTTTAGGCTAGCCACAGTTAGCTTTTAGCTCGTGGTAAAAGCTAGCTGCTGCTACCATTTTAGTGTGGCAGGTATTTTATCAAAGTTCATGCTCAATAATTCAGATTTAAAAAACATCCAACAAAGAACAGAGAACATCAAATGAGACCAATCAAACTCTTGTTGAGGAACCTGCAACCAAGAAAAGAGGTCAGGTATCTGGTGAGTTAATGTAGATTCTGAAACTGGCCCTTAGCTTGAAAAAACATTTTAATTTTGGCCCCCTTTTGTAAGTGAGTTTCACACCCTGGCCATAGTGGATCAAACAGTTTGCAGGTGATAAGATGGTTTCTGGGGCCCGCCCTCTCCCCCGTCAACTCCTCTGAGGCAGCCATAGCCCAAGTGGTTCAAAACAACAAAGTTCATGCTCAATAATCCAGGTAAAAAAAATCCAGGTATTTTATGTTTCGTCAATAATGTGTTGGTTTTGACTACAAAAAAAAAAAATTATATTTAAATTTTTCCCTTTTACACCAAAAATTATTAAATTTAGGTTGTATTCAAAGGAAACAGTGATGTTTTAACATGTTAAATTTAAATACCCATGTAAAAGTTTATAAAAACAATATTTGCATTAACTACTTTAAAATTTTGGAAACTTGAGCTTTTTTCTTCTCAAATTGACATCGACTTTGGTTTTAGTTATGTAGCTGTTGTCAACCAGGTCATATATAAAAAATAAATAAATAAATAAGTGGCACTATCTACATCAAGTAAGATACTTACTCATAGGTTTCTATGGAATTTTGCTATAAAAAAAACACAAACCATTTGCAACATCTCCTGGACATAAAACTATTTAAACTCAACATCCTAGAATTTTTTTAATGCAACCATTCAACATGCATTCTCAGTTTCCTGATTAAAACCCCTTCAGTGCCTAATAGGAGGAACATGGAAACATCAAATCAGTTCTTTTCAAATCATTATAAACATTTGTCTCCATCTGCTGGTTTATTGATGCCAACACTGCCCGCTCCAGAAACACAACACTCCTCAGAACAAGAGTTTTATTTCATTTTCAGCAATCCACTCATATTCAATCCAACGTGATTGTTCTTTATATTACCAAAATCAATGTAAATGTCTTATCATAAATATATAGCAATCTCATATACTTTTTTTGTACACATTCATTGCAAAGGTCCTTTAAAACTTGTAAAAAATAAAGTGTACAACCAACCTCGTAACCTGGGATGGTTAGAAAAATCCACCACATTTAAGATTGTTTTTTTTAAAGATATGAGCCCTTTTATCTTTTCTTACATTTTATCTTTAATTCAAAAGGCTGCTTCAAGAAAGGACCAATCCATTTGATCTTTCAATTCAGATATATCAAGTTCACCATCAAGTTCGTATAGTGAAAAAGTCAAATAGTTTGACGTTGCCGTTAATTAAATAAAACGTATAAAAAGGCCTTATTGGCCAAAGCAGAAAGATACGGTAGAAGTGCATTTAGAAAAATAAAACTTTGAATATTTAAATGTGGAGTGTCGGCCTGGCTGAGGGTGTAAAGCTAAACAACAGAGATGGTTTTGGTCTGAAAAGCAGCACAAAGATAACCAGGAAGACATTAAAAAAACATGTTTTCTTGTGCTTACTCTGCCCCTCAGAAGGCAGGATATCATTTTTTAAACCACTGTCTCGATACTTTGTTCGTCTCGAAAGTCTGTTGGCACAAAACTCCAAATCCTCCTGAGTTCGTTTTTCCTCGTTTTGTCTCTGCTCAGTGCCAGTCTTCATCGTCGTCATCCTCCACTTCGGTTGAGTCTTCCTGGCTGCTGAGCTCCGCCTGCTGTGCCGCTCCGTTTCCATTCCCTCCCTGATGGGACGCCACAGCGAGGGCGGCTGCCGCCTTCCTGGCTCGAGCCTGAGCTGCAGCCCGCTCCTCCTCCTCCTTCTGCCGCAGCGCCGCAGCCTTCTTCTCCTGCTCGGCGTGACTTTTCATGTGGGCGCTTCGACTCTTCACTTTATAAAACACCCTGTGTGGAAATATGAGCATTGATCTTTGAGCATCTTAACTTGAACACAGAAATACTGACGCGTGAAGCAAGAGTCACACGTGAGCTTCAGGACATGACGATCTGAACGTTTCGGGACAGTTTGTTGACTTGTTCTGAATGACTGCTTGTTGTAAAAGTTCAGAATAGCTACACATTTGCATGCGTTAGTTCAGGAAGGAGTAATTCAAATCTCATGACCGATCACGCAGACACTTTTCTCATTACAAATATTGTTTTTAGGGATTCGTTTCTGAAAATGTTCTGCACAATGTCGTGCCACGCCGCACATGAACGACGACTCTCAGCTAAAATCACTTTCAATGCTGGAGCCATGTTTTGAGTCGACTTTAAAAGTTAATCGGTTGTAGATGTACATCCGGTGGTTACTCTTTGCATGTTTCGTTGCATGTTTCATGCGGTTCAAGAGATATTTGGCAAGAGAGACAAACAAAAACATCATTGCTCAGAAAATTTTGTTGTGAAAATGCTTGTATTACTAAGAATAACAGTGATCTTCTAAAGAAGTCTTTAATTGGTAACATTTAAAAGATTTTTGAACCTTAAAAGAGTACCGTATTTTTCGGAATATAAGCTGCACTTAAAATCCTGTAATTTTCTCAAAAATCGACAATGAGCCTTATGATCCAGAGCATCTTATGTATTAATTCTGGTTGTGCTTAATGACCTCGAACTGATTTTATGTGGTTACTGTGAATGAGTTAAATAAAGTTTGATTTATGTGACTGTTTTGTTTCGCTATAATCGCCTTATAGTCCGAAAAATATGGTAATTTGAACTTTCAGACGTCATTTGTTTGAATAAATTTTCAGCTTAAAAAAAGAGATAAGACTGCAGAAATACAAACGCATGAAACTTATTTTGAGACTTTTCTGAGTGTTGGGACGATTGAAGAGCTTTTAAATTAGGTGTCACTTTCATGTCGGGCTATTTATTTATTGAAACGTTCATTTAACTAGAAAAATTACATTTCCTGCGGAAAAGCAGTATGAATGCTTATTGCTGAAGAACTTGCTGAAAAACAGACAAAATTAGCTAAAACATGCCGAAATGTAGCTGAAATTGAAGAGCAAGAATAAGTTAGCAGAAGAACGCAGAAAGAACACAGAGTTGCTGAATTTTGTTTAAATAAGCAGAAATTAGCACAAAAATGAGTAAATTTGCTTAAAAAAAAGGCTGAAATTATGAACCAAAAAAAAAAAAGCTGAAAAGGCAGAAAAATGCTTAAATTACCAGAAGGAAGTGAAGACAGCACAATCGTGCCCAGTTAAGCCTAATGAAGTAAATATAAGCCCAAAAAGTGGAAATTATCTGGAAAAAGAAAAATTTGCAAAAAAAAAGGCTTAATAGTAGCTAAAAAAAAAAAAGCAGAAAGAAACTTAAAATACCAGATGGAAGAGGAGAGAGCACATTTTTGCTGAATTACTAGTAGGATGAAAAAAAGTTGAAATGGGAATGCAAAAATTGTGGAATTAGGTGGAAAGGCTCGACGTGGAAAGTAGCTGAAATTGTTTTATTTGCACCAGGAAGCTGAAAGAAAGTGAACCAGATCAAAATGAGAAATGAGCAGTAAAAGGTTGTAAACAGATCTAAATCTCTGAAGGATGTAAAATGAGCTCATTCATTTTCTATGAGAAAAAAGTGGCAGAAAAAGTTCAATATTTTAACAAGCTAAAGCTGCACCAATACCAAAACTCAGAACACCCTTCTCCTGAACGAGCTGAACATTTTGATATATGATTTGGTGAAATAGCACAAACATTGTGGAACAAGAAAGATGCTGAAAAATGTACGGGACAAATGGATCACAGTGGTGTGAACGCTTCATTAGCTCACACGATAAGCTCTGCAGTGACACCAAGTGGCTTTCTGATGTGGAAACTAAGAAAAGCAGTTTTGTTTTTCATTCAACCTTTATTTATACAGGTTAATCCCATTGAGCCTCGGGGACTCATTTACAGAGACCTGAAGTTTAAGTCAGCATGTTGGATAACCTATGTAACAGTGTTATTTTCTCTTACAAAACGATATTTATTTTGTCAGATATGTGTAAAACTAAAACACCATACAGTACTGAGGCTCATCATTTTGTTTAGTGGACATAAATTTTGTTTTATAACTTTAATTCTTACATTTTCCTTTATGTTTCCACTGATAAAGATGGAAATTTACACCAAATTTAATTCATGGATGGATTTGAGATTTTATCCAAAGTAACAAACTTACACCAGCAAAAACTGAACGTCATGCAGCTGCTATATTTATTTTTTACAGTTTCATAAAATTAATTTGCATAATTTGCTGAAGGTTTCTCTTTAGTCAGCAAATTGCAACGTATTTTGTGCTGCCAGTGGCTAAAATAATAAATGAGCAGCAGGAAAACCCACGAGCGTCATCATTACGCCGTAAAACTGGTGAGAAACAGTCAGAAGAGGCTGTACCTGCCACACTTCTTGCACGGAAACACAGCATCGGGGTCCTGCGGGGGCTTCGGTGGAGCTTTGCCCTTCTTTGCTGCAGGTTCTGCACGAGGTCGTGGAAATCCAGATGGGGGATGAGGTTCTTTTTTCACAACGTCCGGCTCTTTGATCACCAGAACTGTCCCTGCCTGAAGCAACAACAAGACGTAGCTGTCAATGTGAAAACCGAGGAGTGTTGCCGCCACAAAGAGGCTGTTTGGATTTGTTGTTTGGGTGATTACTACCACTTGGTGGCAACACTTGTGTACCCTGAAACATTTTGCAATGGAATCTCAAATACATGCGCTGTCACACAGAGGGCGGATAACGAGCAGCAAACATCAGGTCTGCTGAGGTTTCTGGAATAATGTCGGCACATTTACCCAAACTGAATTAACAGCACAGTTAACTCTTAATATTAATTACCGGACTTCAATTCAGTTTATTTATACAGTGCCAAATCTCAATCCAATCTCAAAACTTCCCTTTCTTTCTAAAATCCTGGAGAAAACATTTTTTATTCAACTAAACAAGCTTTTGAATGAAAAGTGGGTTTTTTTTATCTTTCAGTTTGACCGAAACAGCTTTAGTTAGGGTTTGTAATGACATTCTTTTAGCAAATGATTCGGGTCAGTTTGCGATCCTTGTACTCCTGGAACTTACCGCTGCTTTTGATACTGTTGACCACAGTATCCTTGGAATGAGATTAGAACACTGAATTGGGATTACAGGTGCAACATTAGAATGGTTCTGTTCTTACCCGAGTGACAGGAGTTTCTGTGTTAAGGTTGGAAATGGTGAATCTGCGTCAGTGCCTCTTCCTTGTGGGGTACCACAGGGCTTGATTTTTGGACATATTTTGTTTTTACTCCATTTGTTCCCTTTGGGGTCTATTCTGAGGAAACATGGCCTTTCATTTCACTGTTATGCTGATGATTGTCAGCTGGTCGAAGCAGATGGCCGCTTGCCCTGAGCCTGGTTCTACTGGAGGCTTCTTCTTTATGAGGGAGTTTTTTTCCTTTCCACTGTTGCCTTCATGCTTGCTCAAGATGAGTGTCAGTGATGAAGTTAGACTCAAAGCAGTCTGCTCCTATGATAAATAATACTAGTACGAACATACTTTTTATGTATATAAATGTTTCTGTTCAGTGCCCTGAGATGACTCCTGTTGTGACATGGCACTATATAAATAAACTAAATTGATTTAACAGACACAGAATAGGGGAAAATAAAGGCACATTTATAACGTTAATTGACTTCACAGATCTCAGTGTCAGAGCAAATACTGAAAAATAACCTGTAAAAATCCATGGTGGTGAAATACATCTGTCAGCTGTTTTAAACAGCTTCACTGTGAATTTAACATCAGCTGTGTGTTTAATTAGGTGAATGTAATGTGACATCATGCCGCTCAGACTTTGGCTCTCTAGCATACAATGATCACAGTGGGTCCAAAAACAATCAGAACAAACATTAAACCTAAGAAAAGTGCTGCATACGGCATATTACCGGTATGCGTGTCAAAAAACTGTTACACAGCTACGTATAGAAATGGCCTGGACAAGCAAACCCTCATCTAACATTTGACCTTGATTTGTGACCTTGATCTTGGAGCAGTGGTGATGAAAAGATTGCACGACACATCGTGTAGTCATGGTAGAAATTCATATCAAGTTTCATTTAAAGGATCGTGAGCAGATCAGAAGTTGTGGTCAGGACAAGAGAAAGTGTACAGACAAACAGAGACTATCACAATACGTCTGCCTTTCAACAGGTGTCTAATCACTCACACAACATCCTGTAACACACTTCGATTATTAAAATTCTGACTAAATGTACGTTTATAATGAGGATTAAAACAATTTATTAGAACTTTAGGCTCGAAAAAGAAAACTAAACAAACAAAGCTGTAATTTCAGAAAATTCCCCAAGATGGTTGGCTGATTATCTTTAATCATCCGGCACCCCAACTATTTTATTTATGTATTTCACACCTGGATGGTCAAATGCTGCTGTGTTGAGTCGCATCAGTTTAGTGGGAGGTCCTGCAGCTTGGATCGAAACAGATAAAGGTCAGGGGCCAAATCAGGCCCACGAGTGAACTCAGTTCGGCCCACCAATGGGTTCAATTTGGAAAAAAAAAAAAACTACGGTAGATTTTAAACCATGAAACAAACTTACTTCATGACAATAATTGCTAGATGTCTGGCCCCTGAGCTCTTGGCTTTCATTAACTGTGGCCCCTTGAGTACCATATTTTTCACCGTATAAGTCGCACCTTTTTGCATAAATTTGCAAGTCCTGCGTAGGGCTGAGTACCAAACTTCGGTTCTTTTATGATACTGACCGAAGCAGTTCGGTCGGTGTATGGATCAAAAGATGCCTCTTCTTTCGGTGTCAAGTTTCTGTGATTGGCTGTAACATTACACGTGGTTTCAACCACATGTAAAGTTACAGTGAATGCCAGTGCTGCGGCACAGGAAAAACAGACGTGGTTCATGTGGTTTCTAAGCAAACCTTAATAATCAGCGCCTGACTGTGCACGGAATTTAAGAGCGTTAAGTTGCTCCATGTTTGACTGGAAGAAGAGCGAACCACAGCCTCCTCCTCTCAGCTTTCAAGTCCGCCTGTGGGTGTCAGAGCCTGAACGGCCTGATTCAACATCTCCACGACCGGACTCAGCTTTGCACCAATCTCTGTGTCTGGGATTTCAGCTGGTAAATTTACGCTTGTTAACGTTACTGCAGTTTAATACGTGCATTGCAGTGAGTTAAACTAGAATCCATGTAACGCTAACTTTAAGATAGTAGTGTGTAGCTTTATTTTATGGCTATCTACGCAGCTAGCTAAAATCAAAAGCTAACTAAAGATTGAAAGTAACATAAAGCTTAGCTTGTAAAAAATGTGCTCATCCATCGGGTCATCTGGTTAAACAGTTCACCTGATGTTCACTGTTTATGTTCTCCTCACAGGAGCCTCTGACCCTGATGTGAGGAGGACAAAAGGACAAAAGAAAAGCGAGATGGGGGCCCACAGGACAGTCATAAACATTGTTAAAAGTTTGCTGCCTTTTTCTACAGTGGAGGCTGCATGGTGGAGGTAAGTAAACTGTAAAGGATATTGTTGACCAGTTAAAACTTTTATCTCTCAGCCTAGATAATGGTTTTTGAGCAATAATAACACGACCATGTTACTATTGATGTTTTGTGTTCTAATGTCAATTAGGGAGCTGATAAGAGCACTAAACCCCAGAAAACCACAGAGAAGATTCAGGAAGAGACACAGAGGTGCAGAAGTCTGCATCAGCCCTAACCTCAGTGAATCCAGTGACCTGCTGGTGGAATGTGAGGGACAATATGTCAGTGCTATCAAACTTGGCAACCAGGTATATGTGTGTGCAACAAGCATCATCCACACCCTCAGAGTGAACAGTTCCTACTGCTGGAGACACCATCAGCCAGGAGCGGGCTTGTTTGTGTCCAGAGAAAGCAGACATGTTGATTTTTCTGAATAAAAATTGTTAAGTGAAAAGGTCCTCGGTGTGTAGCAGTGAGCATTAGACACCGACGTGTCACTGGTTTGCAACTGTTCTTTTGACCTGGAAAGTATTTATTTTTATGTAAGGAAACTACTTGGAATGGAAAAAATACCAAAGTTAAAAAATAAAACTCAAGATGTGTACTGTAATGTGTAATGTAATTTTCTTCTTGTTAGAATTGATATTAATTACAAAATTGGTGCCGAAAAAAGTATCGTTCAGGGACCAACACCGAAGTGAAGGTACCAGTACCAATTTTTTTTAGAAAGGTACCCAGCCCTACAAATTAGCATGCCTGCAACTTATACAGCGAAGTGACAGTTATGTGTTTTTCCACTTTATTAGACATTTTTGGACTGATGTGACTTATACGGTGGCAAGTACGGTAATTTAGTGGAATAGCTCTGGGTTATGGTGAATGATGGAGGGTTTCAATGCGCTTTGAAACCATTAAGACTTGTGTTTGGAGTTATACCATCACAGCTGTTTTAACAACCTCAGTAATCACCTTTACCTCTGAAATGGGTTCAGAGGCAAATTATCTTTAGAGTTGAACACCTCTGTGAAGTTTAGGGTTAGTCCATGAAGGGAGTGTAGAATAAAAATACTTACATAGTCATGAGCCTGTAGTGACTGAACAACCCTCGCCTGCTGGCTGCTCTCATGGCTCTCATCATAAAATTCTTTCTTGTTGTTGTCTTCATCCACCTCTAATGGAGTCAGTTTGGGTTGATATGTCTGAAATGAATCACAGCACAGATTTTTATGCTTTAGAGAACTTTTATTTTAATCCATGTCGGCTTTGTTTAATAGAAGAGAGCTGTATTTTTTGGTCTTCATACTGATTGATCATTTTAGGCGCCCCCACACTTGGATTATAAACTCAACAGCATCAAAAAGCAAAATGACGCTTCTCGCAGCAGAAAAATCAAGAACTTCACTCTACCTTAATGTCCACCGTCATCTCTGTGTGCTTCTCCACCAGTGAATCTGGAGGGCCGAAGGTCAAGATGCCGTTTCGTCCCACTTTCACCTGCTTCTTGTACGTGTAGTAGAACTCCACGCACTGAGCCACCGTCTTAGACCGCACCTAAAAGATGTTTAAATACAGAGTTGACTTCAGAAGTCCAAAAGGTGCTTGTTCTCTACTGTTGGGAGGTTTAGGAGGTATTTATTTCCATTTAGGCCTCGGGCTCATGCCTGCTGCTGAAATGAAAGATTCTACAAACCAGCCTTCCTGCCACAAAGAGGATGTGATTGAATTTTTTTGTCTCTATTTAACTTTTTAAAGCACCCCCTTCCTGTCTGCAAAAGCACTTTTTGATGTTAGAAAACAATAAATGGTGCAAACTTATTCCCTAACACTTGGATTCAATTAGGATCTTTTTTGAATTGTCTTATTTTCTTTTAAGTAATTCTAGAATAAAATAAAAAAGGTAGAGCATTTCTTCAGGGATTGCACATTGTCCGTTGCCTTTCATGCCAGAGTTTCACCCTGAGATCATCTTCTGTAGAGAAACAAGTTGTAGTCATTTTGGTCAAACTTCAAAAATAACCTAATATATATAATCTCACAATAATATACTCGGAGGTCATGATGTGACTGACTCTCAGCTACTACATCAGGTTTTTAGCTCAGTAACTGTAAAACTGGTAGTTATAATATTGATAGAGCCCAGAATGGATGTTGGGGATCAGTCTCAACTATTACACGGTTGATTTGATCAAATATCTGTGAGTTATAGCCATTTTTGTGTTGGCAAAATTTGATTAGCTGTGGCAGCCATCTTAAATTGGGTTCACTCAGAAAGTTAATCAGATCTAAATGTGCACCCATTGATCACATTCTGCAAGTTTCATTAAAATTCATCTAACATCTTATGAAATATTCTGGTAACAGATGCACAAACATGATAAATGATGCAAATCTGATTTCTGCCACACGTCTTAAATGAGATCTTTTTATCCTAATGATCAGAAACATTACAGGTTATAACTTACCAGTTTCTGCACCAGGAAGAAGTCCTTCCTGTAGGCACCAATCCCTTTGTTGAAGTAACACTTCTCCTCTGCAGTCCAGCTGTCGGAGCCTATGACGAACAGTAAAGATAAACTTAATCCACACTTTTGTGGAGGATAAAAGAAACAAATAGAAGGAAAACAAAATATAAAAGAGGTAAAAAGCTGTGATGTGTGAGAGTTGCTAAAGCCGTTTCACCTGAGTAGTGATAACCTCCCAGGTGATGACCACTGGGGAAAATTGAGTCCTGAAGCATCAAACGCTCCAGCGCTTCCTTAAGATTAACATTACAAAGATTCAACAAAATGGTCATTAGGATCAACATGCACAAAACGACAGCATTAGCTGAAAGGATGTTGCTTCAAGTTTAATAGCTCAAAGGAATCACCATCAACTCACAAGAATATTGCCTCCACATTCATGTAAACAGTGAAAAACCAGCTCCTGATTGGTTCCTCCTCCACTGAGAACACTTGAGCAAGACATGCTCATCAAACCCTCCACTGAAAACAGGAAGTAAAAAGGAAGTTAGAGACAGAAAGCTTCCATCAGTCAAAGAAACTAGTTACGCACTTACAGTACTGGTCGTTGTGTTTGACGTCATCTAACGGATGCCAAACCAAGTCGGCTTTGGGCTGGTCGAACTGGGAGGAGAGCTGATCTCGCAAGTCAGGAATTTCTGCCTGGTACTGTTGCCCAATGTTGATACGTCTGGACGTCAAAGCAGAGCGTAAGAGTTATAAAAAAAAATGGAAGCAGCCCTAAAAAGCCGAAAACTGTTTGGATACGTGATGTGGTGCTCACGGTTCGAGGCACACAGGTGTGGCATCAGCGATCAAGGGCAGGACAGGAGGGGTGACGTCTGAACTCGCTGAGAAAAAACAAGTTTTTTATAAAACTCTGGATTTATCTAAACAAATAAAAGCCTTACTAGAATTTAGAATGTTGAGTGAACCTGGTGCCCCAACTGCAACTTACTGGAACGCAGCAGGCTGCGCGTTGCAGACTTGGGAGTAGCCAGAGGAGGCTGGATTTGGTTGTTGGTGAGGACGGTGGAGAAGTAGAGCCCAGATCCCACTCGCCTCGGGGACAAGATTGGGGGAGGCGTGTACGGGGGGTGGGAGTAAGGGTTGTCCGGCATGCGAACCGGAGAGCGCAGGTTGCTCTGGTAGGAAGTGATGCTGGAGTAGACAGATGGAGGGATGAAGGTGGAGGGTTTGGGAAGAGGGATGATGAGGGGCTCGGGACGAGTCCGCCGCTTGAACTTGGACTTTCCGTCGTCGTCCAGTCCTGGATCGTTCTTTTCATCCTGGAGGAAATTAGATACATCAGTCGTCATTAAACTAGTTTATTTTAGCAAGACAACAATTCTAAGGCATCAATCAAACCTGTAAAATATCCTTAAATTTCGAGAACAGCCTTTTTCTGCAAAAATGCAGTGTAAATTTGACTGCCGTTTAGCAGTTTTGCTCAGGTTTGTTGCGGCAGAAACTGAATTGTTAGTAAAAATAAGCACAACAGCAGCTAAAATGAGCGGAACAGTAGCTAAAATGAAAATACACAAAACTATAGGGAGAAGATTTAACTGGTAAAACTGTAACAAAATGCCAAAATTGGCAAACCCATAAATAAACAAAACACAATAAGCAAAACTAAAGCTAAACTCAAATTAGCAAGACAACAAACTAAAATGAACTCTACAATATAATAAAAGCTACAATTAGAGATAGATTAAATAATCTATGGTCTGATCCAGTCAATAATTGACACTAAAATAAATAAATAAATACATTTCTGCAATCAGCCATGTTTGTAGCAAAAGCTGCTACAATCAGCTGACAATTGCTTTCTTACACAAGAATGTTAAACACACACACACACACAATATAATAATAGTGTATATTATCTCTCTATATAATATCTATATATATATATATATATATGTATATATGTGTGTTTGTGTGTGTGTGTGTGTGTGTGTGTGATGGCCTGAATTAACGCAGTACAGTAGACCCTCGCTACTTCGCGGTTCGACTTTCACAGACTCGTTCTTTCGCAGTTTTTCAATGATTGTCAACTTTTAATATTACTCACGTGATTGGGACAGTACGAAATAAAAAGTTAACGGAGAAAAACACTTTGGACAGGCGTCGCCATTTTGTAATTTTCTTTAAAAAAAGCCTAAACTGTACGGTCAGTCAAAGAACTGCACTACCCAGAAGCCAACAGTGCTTCCAGCCGCTGCTTTCAGACAAAATGGAGGGAAAGTTTTGATCCACTCCAAACTAGATAAAAAACTTCAGTCCCTATTCATAGTGACTTTGGCGCTCAGCGGATGCAGAGATCAGAATCGGACCAGAACTACTTCCAGCATCATCTGTCAATCTGAGCGCTGCTTGCCGGCACATGAAGCCTCTCGAGCGGGGAAGTGTTGCTTGGAGGTCCGGTGTTTTCTCCGGAGCGCATCCAGACTTTTTCATCCGGATTTCTCTGGATCATCTGGACTCAATCTGGACCATTGAACGATTTTGTACTGGCGCTCCAAAGGTCTGGCTCTCTCCAAAAGCATCTGGTGCTCAACGGCTGCAGAGAGACGATCAGAACCGGACCAGAACTGGACCAGGGCTGGTGAGTACCCTTATAAAATTTTGCAGTACTGTACAGTACATATTGTTAAAATTACAAAGGTTTAAGAGTTGAGAACATTGCAAGAGTGTGGGAAGGGTTTATAAAACCTTAAAATATTTATAAATGCTAAAATATAGTGTTTCTACTTCGTGGTTTTTCATCCATTGCGGGGGTGTCTGGAACGTAACCCCTGTAATAAATGAGGGACTACTGTACTGTAAATACATAAATCTGTGTTGTATAGATCAGTCATTGCTTGTCCTGATCTCTAAAGATCAGCATTTGCCTCAGCCATAGAAAAACATAATGGTCAACCACTATTTAAATTTAGCAAGACAGTTGCTACAAACTAAAAATAAAACTCCAGCTGGAAGCTAAAAGGGGCATAAGAAGGCAACAATAAACCAAGAATAAAGAACATTTCTGAAGGAACTGAAGAAATCTGGATGCATTTCTGCAGAGGCTTTTATCTATTTTTCCTTTTACAAATAAAGTTTCAGATTTTACATAGTATAAAAGTTACAAAAACAAAATGTTAGAACACACTATCTTTGTTCAAATTAAACTTTTTGATGTTTGAATAGTCAAAAATCGCACAAGCACATGATGACTCGGCATTCACACGATAAGTCCAATCAGAATATTTACAGGATTAATAAACAATATTTTGGTGTCCTCAACAAGAAGACATTTTCAGACGTCTTGTGGAGTCCATGTCTTGACAAATCAGAGCTATCATCACATTAAAATCTGTATTTTTATGTCTTTAAATTCATGCTTTGTGATATTAAGGCATATTGGTGAACATATATGTGTATTTTAGTGATTTATCTGCTTTGCAAAGTATAAATAATTAAACTGACAAGGATCTGGCTCACAGAAGTCAGTTAAGGATGTGAAACTTATTCTGAATTCTTTAAAGCTTGTTGCACTTTGCTTCTTTTGATCCCAATATGGTGTAGTGTCAGAATTTTTAAGTACAATTTAAGATATTTCAGGCACACAGATTATAATAAAAAACACTAAACCAGCATCTACTAGTTTCTATCAGTAAATATTTACTGCACTTTCTGAACAAAGATTCACTGTGCAGCTTCAAACAGGGTTTAAAACAAGTCATTTATGGATTTAGAAAATGTTGACACACATCATCTTATTCTTAACGGCTCACACGCTGCAGACTTTACTAAATGTGTGAAGCACAGCTTTGTTCTCTTCAGAAAATTGCCCTTAAAACAAAATTTTGACGTGCATGCAGTTCCCTATTAGGCATGAAAATACAAACTTTAAGGTTGCTCATGTAAGAGGAAAGGATTGCAACTTTATTGCAACGTTTTCCTGCAACTTGCCCTTTAAGAGAGTCTCGAGTTTACCAACCTGGCCAAAAGTCGCAGTCAGGGTGTGTTTGAGTGAGCGGCGACGAGCCACAATGACTGAAGGCTTTCGATCCGTCTGCCCCGCGGGACGATCGCTCTGACCGAGGCGTCCGTGAACCCAAACGCCCTGAGATTCTGTCGGATTCTTCTGCACGGGAACAGACACGGGGATGACCAGCGGTACGATGGAGGCCTGTTTGCTGGAGGGGCCGTCCTCCTGCTGAGACAATAAAAGCAAAAAGCAAAGACGGAGAAGGTCATGGGGACGTTAGGGAAATGGACGAACATCATCTTCTCATAGCAACGTTTCTATTCTAGCATAAAAAAAACGACCTTAACACAAAAATGGCTCCAACTCAGCCAGATTTACACAAAATAACCTAAACTTTGAAGTGGTAGTAGCTGACATTGAACCCAAACATATTCTGAGCACAAAATCTTTGCTTAAAATTGCATTTACTATTTGGAATGAACTCTTTCTGTTGACAGAAAATGTCACGAAAAACCTCATGGGTTTAAATGAAACTTGCAGAAACTAATCATTAGGTCTATAACTGATTTAACTTTTGGAGTCAACCCAATTCAAGATGGCTACCATAACTAGGCCTGTCACAGTAAACAATAAATCAATTAATCACATGGAAAATAAAAATTATTGACCTCATTTTAATTTATTGGCTTTATCATTTCTTCGTGTCTCTCCCTTTCTACTGAAGACACTGGATGACAAAAAGCACAACTCCGGTGCTCTTCACTAACTCCTCCCTTTCTCTTTAAAATCTGTTTTAACCGTCCAAAATCGCGCTTTTGTATCGTTAAAAGCAGCTAAGCTAAGAAGCTAAGAAGCTAAGCTACGAGCTAAGCTAACAGGCTGATCTCAGGGGAAAAAAAACTCTGTCTTGTCAAAGCTCCAAAATGCACGTTTGAAACTCGTGTCTTTGTGTAAAAAGTTTTTCTCTGCAAAAAGAAGCTGAGAACTTGTTTACTGATTTGTTATTAAAAGCTTTGTGTGAAAAATGCTATGCTAAAGAGCTCAAACCACACAGAGCGTCTGCCATTTTGAGAACCGAAGAGAGACAGCCGATGTCGCATCAAGGGGCCATTTTTCTTAAAAGAGACATGCAAACCAAATTAATAATGTCTTCTTAAATTGACAATAATTACGAATTACTGACAAATTTCAATATTATCGTTTATCGCAATAATTTCTGAGACAATTAATCGCACGGCAAAATTTGTTATCGTAACAGGCCTAATCGAAGCCAACACAGAAATGGCTCTAACTCAGTCAGTTTTACAGATGTTAAGCTCAAATTTGATGTGGTAGTAGCCGAGAGTTATTCCAACACATCTGCGCATGACAGCTTGTGATGAGATCACGCATAATTTATTTTAAAGTTTTGACCAAAATGGCTACAACCCTTTTTTTCCCAGCAAAAAATTTAGTCTAAAACTCTGGGCTGAAAGGAATCCTAAGCCTTTAATTGCTTAAATAATTTATTGTTTCTGTAGAAGACTTGAATGATTAATTATAACAACTCAATAGCCTTTAAGAGTAGTTTATATAACCAATATTAAAACTCCTTAACGCAAAGTATATGTATTTTTTTTGTTGTTGAAACACGAGAACCTTGTTGTTGTAGATCTACATAGTTGTGCTGCCTTTCACAGAAGCTCACCCCGGTGGTTTTGAAGCCGACAAAACTGGTTCTAAAAGCTTGCGAGCAGGAGGTGAAAAGAATGACTAATTTCATCATTTTAATTTGAGGTCGAGTCAAAAAACAGGACATTGTGAATCTTATCTCTCTATCCTGAAATGTGCTACTTGTTAGCCACGGGAACAGCAGTTTCGGGCTCGTAAACGGAGCGTTAAAACCTGTTTGGGGGGAACGGGAGTGTAGCCGTGCAGGTTGACAGCTCGGCCCCTCCCTGCCTCTGCTGAATGACTAGGAAAAGGACCTGAGGAATGTGGAGGTGTGCAGACATGCAGCTGCTCCAACTGTACACCCAGTGTGCACGCTCTGCGCCAATATCTAGATCCTCCCAACCCCTTGGAGGCAGAGAACGGTGTCCCCTTGTTTGTGTTTATCGCCTGATAAACGAAGCTGCTAAAGAAAAAAAAAAATAGAGGAATGTCTAAATAGGTGCACCACCTACTATGTAAACATTATAAATCCCGAACAGCGACCGTATCGTCTTTCTTATGAAGACAATACCGCTGACGTTGAATAACGCCAGACCTTGAACTGAATCTGATGTAGCAGAAGAATCAGGCGTAAGATCAAAAAACTGTACAGCGGTTCTGCTTCATTTATAAAACCGTCTTTAGAAAGGCTAAGCTAAGACTGCAGGTTTACATGTGGCGTCTATGGTTTCTAAAAGCAGAATGGGAGGCAGAGCGTTCAGTTATCAGTTATCCTGTGGTGGGACTATCCTCCAGTTTCCTCCAGTCTGAGGCTGACACTCTGCTTTTAGACCAGGCTTATTTTCATAAATCCTCTAAGGGTTTCCTAAGGTATCCCTTAGTTATGCTGCTATAAGCTTAAGACTGCTGGAGGACATATTGACCTGCATTCCCTCCCTCTGCTGCTGTCTTTACATGCTCCATGTTTGCATTTGCAATTATTTCTATTATTAACCAGTGTTTTCCTTGGCATTTCACCCCATAGAAACTACACCTGGTCCGAAGAAACTACACCTGGACCAGTCCCATGTGTGTCTGCCCACCCTGAGCCCAGTTCAGTTGGAGGTTTCTTCCACCAGCGAGCTTGCCCAGGAGGTGGGACTGTAAAGAAGTGAAAACATTACGCAATCCGCTGGCGTCCTTAGACAACTTTACCTAATTGACGTTTCACAATGTACTGTATGTGAATGGATTGTATTATAACAAGAATGAATGGACTGTGATTGAATCAATCTGAACAGGATTTATGATTTGGACTATAAACAGAGTCAAATTGGACCGCGGCTGGAAGTCAAATAAACCAGCACAAAAAAGGGATTTTGTAAACCAAAGGGAAGTTCTGTATAGAAACAGGGCTCTTCCTCTTTGTACAACTGCTTGCCGATTTAGCCAGAGCAGAAAACTTGCCATCATTTGCATAAATTAGCCATCTTTGTTGGTCCCCCTTATGTTTACTTAACCTAAAGTCAGTATTTAAGTTGTAGTTGACCCTATTTGTGCCTCAAGTTAATAAATTGTTGCACCAGGAGAGTAAATATACATATTTTTTTCAACCTTGACAGTTTTAGCAGGCAGGGATTCCATTTCCGATGCCTTCTGAGCAAGAGTCTCCAAGTTGATCTCCTTGGATGCTCTCCTCCTCCTGCGGGTGATCTGGATGACTCCTCCTGTTGCCGCCTGGTTCTCTCCACCTCTCGCTGCTGGCACGCCTGTGACTCCATTTTGGGATGGCGGTGGCTCTTTGGAGGCTTGAGACCAAATGTTTGTGGAAGGGGGGCCCAGCGGGGACTGTCCCTCTCTGGAAAGGCGACGCGAGCGCCGAGGGGCCGCTGAGGCTGCAGAGTCCGCAGGGTTTGTGGCAGCTATCTCAGCGTCCTGATCAGGTAAAGCTGACGCGTTGCCAGTTTGAGCCTTTAGTTGCGCCTGTGGCTCCACTGATTGCGCGTCGTCGTTTTTAGCCCCCGAGTCAGGTGGAAGGAGGTCCGGAGGCTGAAAAGCGCCAAAGGTTTGGCTCTGTTGTTTTAGCTGCACCTGAGATTGTGTTGTTTCTTGCTGTAGAATATTTTGTTGTTGCATTTGTTGCTGCTGCTGAATTTGTTGTTGTTGCTCCTGCAGCTGTTGCTGGTGATATTGCTGCTGCATTTGCTGCAGCTGCTGCTGTTGCATTTGTTGCTGTTGGATTTGTTGTTGCTGCATATGCTGTTGTTGCTGCTGCTGCTGCTGAAGCTGAAGTTGATGCATGTGTTGCTGCTGCTGCTGTTGTTGCTGATGGTGGTGCATTTGTTGCTGCTGCACTGGGTGCAGAAGTTGCTGCTGCTGAGGTTTAGGCTGCTCGCTGTACACCACTGGCTTGTTTCCCGGGAAAACGGAGTAGTAATTGGATGAGAACTTGCTGGGCCTAAACGATGCCTGGAACGGTTGCAGAACGGGGGCCTGCACCGTGTGAGGTTGACCCTGGCCGTGTTGATAGGCTTGCAGCTGAGCCTGATGCATCGCAGCAACGGTGGCGGCATGCTGCCCCCACTCCAGCCCCCCACCTTGAGTTTGAGCCTGGGTGGCATCTCTGTAAGCCTCCACGGGTGCCGGCAGCTGGTTTTCCCTTCCCATCGGCATCGCCACACCCTCATGGCCTCCCTTGTGGAAGGTCATTTGATCCCTTACGCCACTCATGTAGGGGCCAAAGTTCTGTCCCCAGGTCGGCATGGGAGCTTCCTGAGACCAGCCGGGCGCCTGTATGGGGTCCTGAATCCATTTAACAGGAGCAGCCTGTTGATAATGGGGCAGACTTTGGTGACCAACTCCAGAGCCGCCTGCAGAGTCGCTGTGACTTGTCTTTAAAACCGGAGGTCCCATACCAAAATAAACCTCCCCCGAGTGCTGCACAGCCTCTTTCATGGCCGGAGTCTGATGCTTGCTCTTGTCAGTGTTAACTTGAGATGGGAGACTCATAGCAATATGTAAGATAAGCAAATGTCCTCAGTCTGAATCTCTGAGCGTGCAAAACTTGGTCGATGCCCTCTGTAGTGTGCTTCGGCTGTCAAATACTTTAATTGTGTAGACAGAGGTATCTGGGAGGAAGCATAAATCCCAAAGGAAAGTGCAGGGTGGGGTACATGCAGCCCACTTCTCAGCAATTAAATCCGAGCTCTGCTGTCCATTTTCATCCTCCTCCTCGGGGAGCCAGACCTTATTGTGAGAGAAGGGAGAGTCATAAATGTGTCTTTAAAGGAGAAGCATGAAGAGTTCAGTCCACTCACAGTCGCCAGCAGCAGCAAAGAGGAAACTGCGGCCTACAGCAGCAAACAGCCCCGTCTGGGAAGTGCAAAATTAGAAACAAAGCAGAAAAAAAGATATATTATTTGGACGAAGGTGCGTGCAGAGGAGATTATTACACAAGCTGAAGTTGTGAGACAGCAGCGACAAGGAGGCGCGTGAAGTCAGAGGAGCTGCCATTATTTGGCATAACAAGAAATACAGGAAACGAAGGGGCTCGTGCAACCACCCGAGCGATAGCCAGTAATGTCACAAATGAGCAATAAGGAAGCGTCAGAGCTGAGCGCCGTTAGGCAACGCCGCAGATTAGCGAGCGTTATTTAGGACGTTGTACCTTCTCACTGGCGCACAGGACTGTCCGCGAACAGCTCCATGGAGTCACCTCGGGTTCGATCAAAGTCGACTGCGCGCAGCTCCATGACGAAGGAGAAAAAGAAGAAGGGTCTGTGCGCAGCGAGTGTCATAACTCTTGACAACTTTCCATCGAGTTTCACCGCGCACAATATGGCGAACAAGGCGGCTCGACGGCAACACGGAAAGACCCTGCGAAGGTCCCGACGGGCGTTAAAAAAACCTTCTCAACGTCGTAGTTACAGCAACGTTGCACAGCGGATCCGTAAAATCGTGCACTTCCAGGAAAACATGTCCACAACTTTCTCCCCCCCTCGCCACCTCCCGCAACAGTATGATCGGGTGAAACGCGCATGAGGCGGTGTGAAAATGCTGCCGCGCCACGGCGGCTGCGGGTATTTTCTCTGATTTAAACACCGCGGAGGAAGAGTTCCGCAAACACCGACAGGGTTTGTTTTGAGCTGCGAAACTGCGCAAACGCGCTAAACGTTTGACGCTCGCGAACGCAACGCCTCGCCCCAAGTCAGTTCAACCCACATCCGGTTATTTTGACCACGCCCATAGTTACATCCGTATGCGTTTGTTTAGTTGTTTAGGTCGTCCTGAATGCGGGGTTACTGGGTAAATTCATAGCGGCGGTCGAGATTTTAGACACGCTGAGATTAAAACAAACACCCACATTATTTGTTTTAATATTTTGTGTTATGCAATCAAAGTATACACTTTCAGTACGTTATGTGCTTACCTTGAGCTAATTTAGTCAATCGTAAAAAAAAAGAAAAGGCTAATTTTTCTAAATGTTTAACTTTGTTTATAGATATCCTGATGCATGCTCAATAATCCAGGTAGAAAAATCTAAAAAAAGTTAAATCTGGTCCTCTGGACATTCAAAAAAACAACAAAGCAAAACAACAACAAAAAAATGTAAATCCTCAGACTGAGGAAGTCTTTCGGATGAAAGACGAAACGTTTCTACATTTTTGTTGTTGTTTTGCTTTTTTTTTTTTTTTTTGAATGTCCAGAGGACCAGATTTAACTTTTTTAGATTTGTTTATAGATATTTTCCCCAAATTTTTACACCGAGATCGCTTTAATTCATTCATTCAACCTTTATTTATATAGGTTAGTCCCATTGAGCCTCAGGGACTCATTTACAAGAGACCTGATTTCAATAAAGAATGATGACAACAGCTAGACAACAGACAATCATAAAAGAAAGCATACAACTTGAGAAGAACAAATGAAAGAAAATGGTATTTAAAAAAACAAAACAAAAAACAGATTGTAAAGCAATGTAGAAAACTAAAAACAGGAACTTGTCTGCATTGGTTTTCCCCATGAACTTAGCAGATGTTTGAAGCCACTTAAGAGGTCACGGTCAAGAGCTCAGATCTTTTTGCAAGATATTCCAGGATACATGAGCAAAGTAGGAGAATGGCCTTTTGCCTAATTCTTGCCATTCTCTTTGCTCTTTCATATCTGCTTCAACAAACTTGCTTTGTTTAGGTCTTTTTGTGTTAGCTGTCTGGCTGCAACTCTGCTTTTAGGCATTTATCAATCCATCCATCCATTATCTTCCGCTTGTTCCGAAGTTGGGTCGTGGGGGCAGCACATTGAGCAGGGACGCCCAGACATCTCTTTCCACAGCCACCTCTTCCACCTTTTCTGGGGGGAACCCAAGGCGTTCCCAGGCCAACCGAAATAGTCTCCAGCATGTCCTGGGTCTTCCCTGGGGTCTCCTCCAAGGTGGAAATGGCTGAAGCACCTCCCTAGGGAGGTGCCCAGCTTTTAGGCCGTACTTTGCTATTTTTAGCTTTTAACTACTGATCTACTTTCCCTTTGTTTTTTACTACTTTAAATGTTGTGCTAGCATTTTTGCTACTTTTTGCTTTTAGCTAGGGTTTTGCACATTTTTTTGCTTTAAGCAAATATTTTGCTACTTGTAGCGTACATTTTGCCAGTTTTAACTTTTAGCTATAGCCTTTTTGCTACTTTTTTCTAGCTTTTTTTTTTTTGTATTTATCAGTCATTTTGTTACTTTTGCCTCTTAGCTAAAGTTTTGCTCCTTTTAGACATTTGCAAGTGTTTTGCATATTTTAGCTTTCATTTTGCTGCTTTAACTTTTATTTTGGACATTCTGAGTGGAGTTTGCATGTTTTACCCGTGCGTGGATTTTCTCCGGTCACTCCGGTTTCCTCCCACAGACCAAAAACATGCACATAAGTTCAGATGACTGAATGGTTTGTATTGTAAATATCAAAAAGTGTTTGACTATGTTGTTACTAAGTTGTTACAGCAGTACAGGGTTGCCAGACAGAGAATCACGAACTATTGTATTGACAACTCCTCTCGGATGCAGGAGTTTTCTGACCAATCAGAAAACACAAACGATGTGACGTCACAATCTTTCCCGATTAGCAGCGGCGGTAGGCAGCTTGGTGGCTAACGGGGCAGCTAATCCTAGCCATGGTTCACCGCTGTTTCATTCTTCAAACGAACAGCCGCTGAAGATGACTCGAGTGGCTCTGGGCTGTTTGGGAAGATGGCGACAATTTTACAAGCTAACTGGCATCATGAAGGTGTAGCGAAGTGAGGTAAGCGAGGTCAGGGAGCTAGTTTGCCTCCTAACCGATATCCCACAACGAAGTATGCTAATTAGCTGCCGCATCGTTTGAACCCCACAGCCGAGATTAGCTTTTCGCCGAGTTATCTTTTATGGCTGCTTGAGAGGCATTTCTGAGGCGTGACTGCGGCTGCGCTGATAGCTGTAATGTTAATGTTTTGATTCTGCGGCAGAGGAACCAACAACCATTGCTATAGGTACCATCTACTAGCCTGGCGCTTTAAATGTGCTGCCCCGGACGACGTGATATGCGCAGTGACATGCAGGCAGTTCCGTTTCTGCTCTATTTTTTTTTTTTAATCTGATGCACTAAGTTTAAGATCTTGTTTTTCAGCGAAGAACCCGTGACACTGATGCCAGCTGGAGGCTGAAGACCCTCAGGATGAGTGGAGCTGCAGAGCACACGGACATCCTGTCAGTGGGAGATGTGGTCCGGGACAGGTGGAAAGTGGTAGGTGTCACTATGGGTGAGGAGATGGAAGATCCTGATGGTTTACAGGCCAGTTTAACAATGCATCCGTTTTTAGATAAGGAAGATAGGAGGAGGAGGCTTTGGAGAGATCTACGAAGTTCTGGATCAGTTGAGCCAGGCCACCGTAGCCTTAAAAGTTGAGTCTGCTCAGCAACCCAAACAAGTGCTAAAGATGGAGGTGGCTGTGCTGAAGAAACTTCAAGGTAAGTCACGCCAAACAGCTGTTGGTGTTTTTCTGGGACTAAGATTGTCGATTGGGCCACTGTTAGTTTTACATTAGTGATGTCAGTGCCTTGTTCTAATATTTTTTGCTTCAAATGAGCTCTTTTAAGTTATCCTTTTGTATCCTTTTTTATCTCAAAACCAGAATGTGCCACCTGCAATCCAGTAGAGTTTGACTTTGCAAGGAAATTCACAGCATTAATATCAATATAGGCTTTTTTTTTTAAATGCCTTCTGTTGAGTAGTGGAAGTAGCGTTCCCAGAGTTAAACACTTGTTCCCATTAAACTTTGCAGACATGAAAAACTCACAATAAAGTGATATCTCTTTCATCAAGCTCTTTTTATTAACTGATAGACAGAAATTATTTTGTTAAATGCTTAATTTCACACTTTCAGGTTTATTCGTTCTATTAAGGAAGCATCAAGTGAAATAATTCACATAAACACAGAGACCTCTGATGTGTCAAAATCATGCTGTATAACATAATAATAAATATTTCTAGCTTAGTGTCCTAAACACTAAAATATGTGTTATTTCTTGCGTCACATTACCAGTGTTTGTGATTATATGTATTATTTATATGAGCATGTTATTTGTATTACTATATGCAAACCTGCTCATCCCTATAACTATAAATCAATAAACAGTTGATACTGCAGTTCATTAACATTTGGAGGAATAGAGATTTTGGTCTGTCTGAGCAGTGAGCGAGCGCATTAACAGATGTTCTTTATCAGGAAAAGACCACGTGTGTCGATTTGTGGGCTGCGGCAGGAACGATCGCTTCAACTACGTGGTGATGGAACTCCAGGTAAGATCCCGAACACTCGCTCAGTGTTTCTGTTTGTAATTCGCCTCACAACACTTTAATGCTCATTAATACATTTGTGTGTCTAAAGGGGAGGAATCTGGCTGATTTGCGCAGAACAATGACCCGCGGCACCTTCTCCGTCTCCACAACTTTAAGACTCGGCAAGCAGATCTTAGAGGCCATTGAAAGCATCCACTCTGTCGGATTTCTGCACCGCGATATTAAGCCAGTAAGTTCCCATGCAGGTGGGATGAAGCCTCTTCTTTTTTTTCTGCTAAATAAATCAACTGCTTATCTCAAACAAAATCTTAAGGACAGCTCAGTAATCTTCATTTCTTTCCTGTTAACTTTGAAGTCGAACTTTGCCATGGGAAGACTTGCTAGTACCTGCAGATGCTGCTATATGCTTGATTTTGGTTTGGCTCGTCAGTTTACCAACTCCAACCAAGAAGTCCGTCCTGTAAGTGCTCCACTTTATTTTCGTCGCTATGAACCTGTGCGTAACCTAAATTGTCAATGTCAGCTGCTTCATATGTAGGAGTTAAAATATACCTAAATGGTTTAAGTAGGGATGCACGATATTATCGGCATGGTATCGGTATCGGATGATATTAGTGATAAAGTTAAATATCGGACATCCGCCATTCCATCAAAACAACTCGCTGATATGAAAGGCTTCTGTTTTAAGTTAATTCTTAATTTAAGAAACGGTCAAGTATATCTAATGCACTACTACGTATGCACTTTTCACTTGTCACTTGTGAATAGGTTGAGTTTAGATTTGTAAAAATTTACAAATTTGCACTGTTCGAGTGTTGTCATTGTGTTAGAGAGAGTAAATGTCATGAATAAATTTGACAAAGTTGAAGTGTTACTTCATTTTCAGCCTTTTTGGAATCTGCATTTGGTAGCAGACCAAATTGACAAATACCATGGAGAATAATGAAGTATTTTAATTCCACAGCAGAGAAAGCTATGTAGTCTCTGTAAGTAGGTCTAGGGGAAAAAATATCGATATTGGTATCGGTTATCGGCCAAATAAGTTTTAACATATTGGCATATCGGATATCGGTCAAAAATCCAATATCGTGCATCTATAGGTTTAAGGGTTTTTAAATTTAGTTTAATTCTGTCTTTTGACTCTTTGTTTTCCGTTCTAAGTATCTGTTCTGTTTCAGCCTCGTCCTGTGGCAGGTTTCAGAGGAACTGTGCGGTACGCGTCAATCAATGCCCACAAGAACAAGGTGAGGGTTGAGCACAGATTCATCTACAGTTATCTAACAGAATTAAAACAATGCACAAATTGAGAAACATCTGCTTTTCACTTCTCCTGCCAGTGTCGCAGCATTTGTGTGTCCTTCTCGCAGCATGTTAACTGATAATAGTTTTGCAGTAATATCTGTAAATAAGTCTGTGATTTATTAAAAACTTGGTTCCTCAGATTGAAACTGAAAGGCAAGTTTTTATAAATGCACGGATGCAAAAAGAGAGGTGAACATCATTGTGTCTGCTTCCTTTAGTCACAAAATTAGCAGCTTAGCAGCTGAATGCTCATGCTACACTTTGGGCTTTGAATTAAAAATCTTGCAAACATGTTAAATCAGACGTTTCATACTTGGACTAAATTGAAGTTATACATAAAATTAGTGTCTTTAACCTTTTGATGCATGATTTTTCATATAAATAGAAACCTGTTTTTGTGTGTGTTCAGTTATTATATCTGAGAGTATGCAATCAAAAACCCATTTGTTTCTACCCAATGAACATGTTCTACTGACTGTTCTTGTTATTAACACTTCTGTGTCTGCACATACAGGAGATGGGTCGTCATGACGACCTGTGGTCCCTTTTCTACATGCTGGTGGAGTTTATGGTTGGACAACTTCCCTGGAGGAAAATTAAAGACAAAGTATGCACTTTTATGGCTTCTTTAATATAAAATCATACTGCACGGGTGATTCCATCCGCTTAACCCCTCTGATTTCAGGAACAAGTAGGAAATCTGAAAGAAACGCATGACCATCGACTCATGCTGAAGCACCTTCCATCAGAGTTCAGTACTTTTCTGGATCATATCCTGGCTTTGGACTACTTCACTAAGCCTGACTATCAGGTGATCTTTTTTATTTAGTAGATTTGTATAATTTATTCTCTCTCTTGCTATCAAACACTGATGCACATGCTCTGTTGGGTTATCTTTTTGTTTCCCATGTCACAGCTCCTGATGTCAGTGTTTGAGAAGGCCATGAAGAGCCACAACGTGCTGGAGAATGACCCCTATGACTGGGAGAAATGTGATTCAGAGGATTTGCTGACCATCACTGCAGCAGCCAACACTGCTCAGCAGCTCACTCGCCTCACCCCAGCTTACCTCGGGTACTGAAAGCTAAAACATACCACTTTTGACATTCATGCCTTTGTTTTTTTTATTTTCAATGTTGCACTTTTATTCATGCTCTTCAGTCTACCTTCACACTCCGTTGATTCCAATATGCAATTGAGCTGCTGCTTTTATTTTAGACGTAAAAAAAAAAAAACTGCACTGTCAGAGATCCCTGAGAAATTACTGCTCTAAATTGTGTCATAGAAATGAGCTGCTGGGTCACCTTTCCTTTTCATCCACAGCATGGCCAATGCTTCAGTGTTGCCAGGCGAGCTGCAGAGAGAAAACACAGAGGATGTCCTTCAAGGGGAACGCCTCAGCGACGCTGACAACTGCCCTCCCATCCCCACCCCGACCACTCCTGGTGGAGACGTATGGGAAGAGATGGACCGCAATCGGAACCATAAACACGCTCAGCCGATGCTCAGAAAGGTTGGAGAGGTGCTGTTTGCTTTTAACGTTCACATTGAAGCTTTTAGTTCTGAACTACTGTATTATTAATGTAACCACTGCGTGTAGTGAGATGCACACAGCACAGTGTGTGTTCACGTCTCAGGAGTCCTGAGTACATTACCATATTGTTCTCGCATAAATTTAACACATTCATTTCACCTGACTTACAATTACCAAACTTATGTTACTTCCATTTTTTACTGCTGGCAAGTACTGAAGCCTCTAATAATCCAGTCTGCTGATACTTCAGGTGGTATCTCACTGGGCTGTGATTGTTAAATTAGTTGACGATCCAAACTTGACTGAATATTGAGAGAAAACAGTCTAAATTTTCAGTAGCAGTCTCACTGAATAATGAGTATATGTGACCAGCAGGCTGCATTTTACTTGACCAAAGTTTGAAAATCTCAGTTTGTTTTGTGCACAAGGCTTGCAAAACTGCATTTTAGGCTGCATACTTTTACTTTTTACTCCTGCCCACATTGTACCCCACTCAGCTTGCTTTTGTATCCATCTTGGCAGTCGCCCTTGTTTTTTTTTTATGTACAGTATTCTACTTTTTAAATGAAGGTACAGTAGGTACAGTAGGCCCTTGTTTATCACGGGGGATCCGTACCCTGAAGCCCTGCAATAAGTGAAAAACCGCGAAGTAGGAATAGTAGTACAATTAGTAATTTATTTTAGTATTTATATATACAGTACATATATAAAGGCATTTTAAACCCTTACCACACTCTTGCAATATTCTAAACAATGTTTCTAAACTCTAAAGCTCTAACAGAGCACAGCATGTCATGATTTCAGCTCTCTGCCTCGTCTGCTCTTTGCCACCTGCAAGCGCTCTTGGCCACACCCACTTCTCAGCTCTGCACAGAGAACAGCTGATCAGCTGCAGCAGGAAGTTTATCCTGCAGCATGGGCTGCACAAAGGTCCTGGAGGTGCTAAATAATTTAAAATAATTTATTTTAAATAAAAATTCCATGCTGATCGTGCGGCTCATCCATCAATCAGCCAATTGTGTGTCATGTCCAATCTTATTTTGAAAAACCGCGGTAGAGCGAGTCTGCTATAAACGAACCGCGAGGTAGCGAGGGACAACTGTATACAGATTTGGACCAGTTTTTAAACATGAAAACTGATCCTTTTGGTTATTTTTTTTACCTTGATATGTTTTGTCGGAGGAGAGTTCTCGTGCAGATGTAAAGATACAGCTCCAGTTCTCTGTGAGATGAGTTGGAGACACTCACAACAAACTTGAAAAGGGTTCAAGACACTCTTAAGGACTCTCTGTGACTATTTAGAGAGAAAACTTGTTGCACAAATGTTTTGAACATTTTCAAAACTCACGTGTTAGGACTATGAGCCTCGAAGACTCAAGCGATGGACTTGAGAGCCCCACAGATATTGCAAGACATTCTGGAGATTCGTAAATGCTGTTCGTCAACTCGTCACCAGTGAGATTCCATCTTTTGAGAAAAAAATTGGACTGCCTTTCTCTTTATTCGAAGATCAGTATTCTGCTACTGATTTTTGTAATGTTTAAGTTTTCAGCCTTGTTTGTCATTTGTTCCCCTCAGGTCGTGAGTGAGGATGAACATAGTCAGAACCAGGGGAACCAGAGCCCCAACACTGGCTCCATGCAGAGTTCACCAAGACGGGTGCGGTCAGAGACCATGTTCTTGGATCGTGCTGCACCTCTGCTCCGCAGGATGAGGCACAGCCAGAGTTTGGCATTTGAAAAGCGGCTCGCTCCTGAACCAAAGCCCACCATCGAACGCTTCCTTGAGGCCTAGTAAGTGCCCTGTACAAATACAATAATCCAAAACAAAATCTAAAACAGATGCAAACCCATGTTTGAATCTATTTTTTTAGTCTAGGCAAACAGCGTCCTGTCCTTTGTCATGTTGAGGAGAAACCCATACCAGAGAAGGGGCACGGACAGCAGATGGCTTCCTGCAACGAGGAGCGATCCGGCACAGCAACTCCCGACCCAGAAGATGGCGCAGCGAGCAGTGGCTTCGTGGCTGTAAACTTCAGCCCTGTACCTCAGGAAACAAACTCTCAGGAGTGGGTGATGCTGGAGCTAGAGCAAGCCAGCAGCTCTGGAGGATGCAAGCCTCAGACAGACGCTCATCACGAGAACAAGCTGGGGGCTCGCGCTGCTGCTGAATCTGAGAATCACTCCTCGGAGCAGCAGGAGGGCCAAACAAGCCTTGCAGTGCCCAGCAGCCCCGTCCTGTCGCAGATGGCCATGCCCTGCACATGGTTACTGGGCCACCGGAGGCTGCCAGGGGTGCTGGGTCAAATGCCTTCAGTCATGATGGGAAGAACGCAGATGGAGCAGGTAAGGCAATAAAACTTTTTTTGTTAAAGTGCGAGGACTGTGAAAATAAACTTGACAAAAAGGTTTAAACTCAAGGGCAGCTCCAAACTGTGTTTTACTGTAAGTAGGTATACAAACACTGATGTTTAAAGGAGGAAGAAAATGTGCAGAAAGGCATGAAATAAAAAAGTGGTGACCACTTTGAAAAAAAATATTTTGACTACAAATATATACTTACCGGTAGTTGAACTAATATTTTAAATAATTGATTCAAACTAGTTAGTGGTTCTAACACACGTGTAACTTATTGCATCTGATTCCTAATAGTTTAGAAATTTAGAAAGAAACAAAAATACATTTTAAATATTAGTTTTTAAGCTTTTCTAAAGGTTTAATGATAATTTATTTGTTCTCAGACCTCCAGCGGTGAAAAATGCTCACCTGTACAGAAGAGCAGCACAGCTCCACCTGAGGAATCATCCTGTAAATTAGAGGAACTTGTAGAGGAAAGTTTAAAAAATGGGGGGAAAGTGGACTCGGCCCCCGTGTTAAATCCCGCCAAAGGCCCCACGGTTCATCTGACCAACGACAGAGACCCAGAGAGCGATTCTGGTCTGCCCGATCGCTCCTCGGAGCCGAATCAGCATCCTCAAGCAGACACAGCAGGTGGCGCTGTGGAGAGCACCGTCACAGTCTCCTCTTCTCCACCTCCAGCTCTGCTCAGGCGAAGAGACTCTCCATTGTCCCCGAGACTGAGTCGAATCCCAGTACGAGATCCCAGCAACCCATTGGACTCTCCGAGCAGAGACCCGAACGTGGATAGGCGTCACCGCTGGAGCAGCCCGGCTCCCGGCTCGCCGACGCACTCACCCTCTCCGTCTCTGTCCTGCGACAACCTTCCCTGCGCCCTGCCGAGAGACAGGCTCTCCTCGGAGCGGGGCTCTAGGTCCGACTGCGCAGGAGAAGACCCTCTGTCCCTGTCTTCCTCTTCAGGAAGTAAAAGTAAAATCCCCCGCCCTGTGAGTGCCACGTTTCTCCCAGAGCAGCTCACTAGCCGGTTTTTGCCTCGACCACCTCCAGGGAAACCGCCCATCCGCCCAAATGTGGACAACAGGTACGTGCACCGCTAAAAGTCTGTGCAAAGAAAAGACATGAGCAGCAAACTGCTGCTTTGTAATGTGATGTGGCAAGAAAGAGGTTCTGTTTGGGCCCAACGGGCTCGGATCACTGTTACAACCTCCATAAAGGAAAGATTTTCCAAGATAACCTTTTGTTTCACTGTTTCTAGTCTCAGCTGTTTCCTTCAGGGCTTGTCTTTTGTGAGCATCAGGCTTCTAATGCAGCATTGAAATAGAAAAAACTTCAGATTCATCCAAGCCGGATCATTTAATAATTACCTCAGGATTGCAGAAGCTACCGGCATTAATTTGTTTTGACAGATGAATAGGGCGTAGCATTTAGCTGTTTTAAAATTATTTGAATGAATGATTCTCTTGAAATTCTTAGCCTTTGTCATTTATTTGAACATAAAGGTCTTCAAGCCTTTAAAATTTATTTTTAGCCAAATTTTTGTCAGAAGCACATATTCTTTTGAGACAGTTTGTCAACGTTTCTTTTGTCCTAAGCAAGGATTTAAGATTGTGTGTATAAAGTATATACAGTAGTCCTTCATTTATCACAGGGGATCCGTACCCTGAATCCCCACGATAAGTGAAAAACCACCAAGTAGGAATAATAGTACAAGGATTCAATGTTCTTTATTGTCATTCACATCACATGTTGTACATGAAGTGGAACGAAACTATGTACACAGGGTCAGGGTCCCAGTTACATCCAACAAAAATACAAATTATAAAGAAAAACAGTAATAAGAGCTAAAATATGAACTAAGAAATACGCTAAACTACGAATCCACTAAGCACTACAAGTAGTAAGTAGTAGTTTATTTTAGTATTTATATATAATATATATTAAGGCATTTAAACCCTTCCCACACTCTTGCAATATTCTAAACAATTATTGTAAATGCTCTAAAGGAGCACATGATTTCAGCTCCCTGCCTCCGCTGCTCTCAGCCACCTGCAAGTGCTCTTGGCCACGCCCACTTCTACGCTCTGCACGGAGGACAGCAAATCAGCTGCAGCAGGAAGTTTATTCTGCAGTGTGGGCTGCACAAAAGTGCAGCAGGTGCTAAATAATTTAAAATAATTTATTTTAAATAAAAATTCCATGCCGATCGTGCGGCTCATCCATCAATCAGCCAATTGTGTGTCATGTCCAATCTTATTTTGAAAAACCACGATAGAGCGAGTCCGTGATAAACGAACCGCGAAGTAGTGAGGGACAACTGTAATGCAGCTTTATCACTACAGCTACCAGACATAACCAAATAGTAAAGGTTGCAAGCAGCTGCCGAACTGTTCTGTTTGGGTTTGAACAGACTTTCATATCACAGACAGGCAGTTTGCATACGGTTTTATGGCACGGCTGGTGAACAACCATAGCAGAAAACAGGAGGAGTGTGCTCAGCTATTTTAAAACCAAACGTGAAAACGCCTCGATCAGGACATCCCTACTCAGCAGTTATTGATTTTGCTCCCCATGATAGTTTACTTCTATTATAAAGTAATGTTTACTGCCACAGGCACACTTTTTCAGATGTATAATAAAGGTGCGTGTAAAGCCTCCAAACTACTTTTCTTATTGAAACCATTTACGATTTCCTCTATTAAGAATAATTAGCCTTTTTTATGTAGAACCCATCACACTGCAGGCCTTTATTATTGCTGTAGTCAGGTTTTTATCCTGTAAACATGTTCCCACCTGCTTTTTAAAAATTACCCTTACTCTGAAACAAATTCAGAATTTATGTCTTCACACATTTATCTATTAAGTGTCCGCAGTTTGTTTGCGTCCACCACACGGAGCTGTGAACAAAACGAGGACCCACTCAGATTTTCCTCCTCTGTTCTTTTCTCCAGACGGCGGCGGTTGAGGGTGCGAGCCAGCAGCACCAGCGACGCAGACTTCCTGGCCACACTGACGCAGCTGATGCAGGACCGCAGCGGGCTGCTCCTCAGCCCTCCTCCTCGCCCTCGCTGCTCCTCCTCCCTCCAACGCTCTCTAAGCTCCTCCCCCTCCCGACACGAGCTCCGAGAGAACGTGACGCTGCAGCAGGGGCGCAGCCGCTCGCCTTCCAGCCTCTCGGGCTCCCCTCCTCGGCACGCTCAGCCGCAGTACAGAACCACAGAACCAGGTCAGTGGAGCTACGGCTCCAGAGGAAAAGCTCCACTCCACGAGGCTAAAGGAAAATTGACTCGATGACTGCATTCTAACAAAACAGATTGACTGCGCAACTGTGGAGAGGCTGCCTCACCGCCAGTCCCCGATAGCATGTGTAAATAAGGCATAACCCGAGGGAATGTACTGTATGTAATGTAAAATGTATGATAAATTGTATTTATTTATTTATTTGAACATGGGAAAATGTTGAGAGAATCTTGAGCTTGCCAATGTTTACCTCTCGTTTTATTCCTCTAATAAAACTCTATGTAGTCCTAACGAGACCAAAAAAAAAAATCAAGTTTAAAGCTTGAGGGATGTAAAAAAATTGTAACTGTAGATATGTACCATTAGGAAAACGGCTACCGCTGACTATGAAATCCTGTATCTAATCTAAAAACACTATAGTAATAAAGAAAACAAGTTGTAAACTGAACCAAGCATTCATGTACAAAGTCAAAGCATGCAGTCTCACAATGTTAATTTAATATTTAACAATGAGATGCTCATTTTAGCATAGCTTAGTGTTGTGTGTACTTTTACTTTACTCGAATAGTTTTATCACGTGGCCACCATCAGCATATTAGAATGTACATTTTAAGTGCACTCATTTAACTATTGTAAGCATGCATGAATATTCTTGCTAATGTTTTTTTATTTGTACAATCAGCTGAAAGCATCTGTATTTTTATTGAGCTGCTTCTGATCAAAATACATCACGACATAGACCAGCAATGACTCACATTTTCATTGTATCTCACGAAAGCAGAGCGTCTAATCTTTCCGATTCTTGGCAATTCATTCGGTGATGGAGGCGGTGGGAAATGCTGAAGGAGCGGTGGACTGAATGCTGGAGGAAGATGATGTTAAATCAGTGTTAAGCTGCTGAAATGGACAGGAAGCTGAAAAATGCGGACAGAAATGGATAAATGTGTTTCAATAAAAGCTGATGGATGATCTTTTGGGCTCTCCTTTAATTCAATTCAAATTCAAAAATACTTTATTAATCCCAAAGGGAAATTAATTGTTGTAGTTCATCATCCTGGTTTCATTAAAGAGTTGTTATAGATGCTGTCTGTGGGCAGGAAGGATCTCTTGTAGTGAGCGGTATGTCCCACAGCGGATCTGAAGAAGCTGGCTGTAAATGCCGATTTGGACCCAGCAGGACTGCCTGAATCCTGGGCAGAACTCCATGAGCAATGGCCACTCCTAGCAGCCGGCCGAGCCCCTCGTCCCCACGGATGGAACTGCAGGTGCCGAGGGACGATCCCGGTCCTCCCGCTATCACGAGCCGCGTTTTCTACCAGCTCCAGGATCTCAGCGGTCAGACACTCGAGCACCGTCGCCGGGTAGACGGGAATGCATTCACGGCACCTCCTTTTCAACTCATCTGGGATTTGGAGCTGTAGCTGAGGTATTATTTGAGCTTTGAACCTTTTAGCTTATAATAGCATCTATCTGGGTTAACATAGAAATTTTGTCTCCAGAAAAGTTAAAAATGTAACAAAAATGCATTTGCCGCCTTAACGTTTAAAAAAAAAAAGTTACAGAAAGCTCAAGAGCCACTTCTCAGACACGATGTGCCTCCATTGTTGTGAGATTTGTTGTAGTTCATCGTAAGCTACACCAAGAATTTTCAACCAGAACTCTTAATCGGTAACGGTTCACATCAGCTGAGCATGGAGGCGAAGAGGTGATGGTTTGGGTTTGTTTTAAAAAAAACTTGGAACACCTCGAGCTCACTGAGTGTTTGAGTCAAACGTGGAACTGAAAACCCTGAATTTAGTCGTGCAAAGAAGTGTTTACAAGCAGCGCAGCAAATTCAGGTGCTGCAGCGGTCCGGGCAAAGCCCTTAACCTGACTGAAATGGGCAAAAGATAAAGAGCTGAAGCGTCACAGTACAGAAGAATTGTTGTAAAAATTATATAGTCTAACGACTTGTTCTGACTGATCACACTGTCTGTTGGGCAATGAGTGACAAGAACTAATCTCTTATGACTTGAGACACTGGTCCAGTTCATAAAACAGCATACTGATTAGTATAAAATAAATTATATGCAATTAATTTCCTGTTAATCAATGCTAGACTTATCAATAGCACTTTTTGTAAAGAATTGACAATATTCGTGATCTGTGCTATCAAAATAATTCAGATTGAGCACAGGCTGCAGTTTCAAAAGCATGGAAGTACCATAATATTTGGTGAAACTGGTTTGTATAAAAATGAGCCCATAAAGACACAATCTAGTTATCCCAGTAACTAAATTGCATATAAACTTCCTAATGTGTAATTTTCTATCAGGTATGTTCAGAAACTTCTCTTTTGTTTGTATTCCTTTCAAATTCCTTTAAAATTTACCATTTTCCTCTGCCAACTGCTGTAGAGCCAGAAAATCCCTTCATATAATGTTTGGGTCATTATTAAGTGAGGATTCCTTTTTTTGTTCAAATAGACCACTGAAATCCCATCGACATCCCTCCAGGCCAATAGCAATCAAGGTTTAAAATCGACGCTCGCGTAAACCACTATCTTGTTGCCAGCTGATAAATGTCAACAAACTATACATTTTCAAGCTTTTGAGATAAAATAACTCAATATTGAAAAAAATCCTCATTGTGACTCAATCTGACAGCATGAGTCTAATTTTAAGATCTTGTTTTCCATCAGAAGCCTTTTTTCTTGTTGCTGTAGATCAGAAGCATCGTAACATTTAGTTTGTTTTGCATTTAACAGACAATACTCATGCCAAACAAACATTACTTGGCAAAAACTGATTAAACTAGGATAATTTAGCCATTTAAATAGCTAAACTTTGAACTTTATGAGTTCTATAACTGCATAACATTCTGTTTTTGAAAAGAATCAGATGTAAAGTAAGAATCAGTAAAAGAACAGTTTTAAAAAATGTTTATTTACAGTCCATGTCAATTAAAATATCTGGTTGTTTTTTTCATCATTAAAGTTAGTATTAAAAGACGTTATACAGTACTGTAATTCCTGCTCTACTGCAAAAGCTAACCACAAAATATGCTGTGGTAATTCATAATGTGATAAACTTCTAGCATCAACAATGGTGTAACAACATAGAGTGACTGTGTTTGGAGTCCTGAATGTGCAGCCAGCATCATGTCCATGCTGACAGTCTTAAAACTGCGGTTTTGGTTTCTTACAGGGTTTAGAAAAGAGGTGCAGACTGCCTGGGGTCATCTGGTAGCACACTGATGGAGTCCTCTGCCTTTCCACACAGCATGCAGAGCATAGTGTACTCCTGCACAAGACCACACACAACTATAAGACATGAGGATTCGCTCACAAATAAATCAGACACCATCATTTACCTGATATTCGTCGACAACAGAGAAGGTGTACTCGTGTCTGGCGATGACGTGGTCACAATTTTTGCAGACATCTAGAGAGACACATAGAGATTTTTCTACAATGTGTTGTAGATGGATTACAAACAGCCAGATAAAACTTAGGCAAAAGTACTGGGCAATGATACTCAAAACTACTGGCATGCTGCTGTTTTAAAAGTCTTCTTTAAAGACTATCAAACCAGTTTTAAGGTACCTGGCTGCAGCCACATGAACCGGTTTATTAATTTACAAGACTATTTTGGGATTCACCACTAAAATGATCACTAAAACAAGTCCAAACACTGGACTCTTAGCATAGTATCTAGAGGCTGAATGATACCCAGACACACTCACGGTCATAAGTGACGATTTCCTCCCCATCTTCATCGTTTATGGCTTTATTGTTTATCAACACGAAGTCCTTCTGGTGGCAGTTTGCACAGCCCAGGTAGTTCATCAGGTAGGATCCGTTTTCCAGACAAGTGTTGCCCTGAACAAGAAATAAAAGGGGGAAAGTTCAGATCCATAATTTTGGGTGCATAAGCGGAAATAAAGTTAGGGTAAGACCTAGTATGTTAGCAGCTGTCCAAATAACTCGTATTTTGTCACAGTACATGAGATACTTATACCAGCGTCAACCTACCCGGTCCGGGTACTCTTTATGCACACAACCGCCACACATTTTAGCTTAAATTTGATTTTAAATAAATGGAAAAGCAAGTAACAGTCCGTTAACTGTTAGCATTCAGCTAATCTTTAGCGGAAACAACCTCCTTGAAGTTTATGAGAGCTGTAGAACATGTTAACCGATCTTGTTGTTGCAAAAAACACTGATTTACCTTATCTATATTTTTGTAGATCTGCTAGCACTGTTAAACTTCCGGCGTAGACTTTGGCGTAATGACGTAAGCCGTGCGTAAAATACGTTAGCAAACATGGCGGCGTATTAGCAGTGTGGTTCTGTTGCCATGTGAATTTTGAAGGTATTCGTGATATTCTAATAATTATTCTATTATTTGTTCGTGTAATACTCAGTTCTTAGCTTGTCTGAATGCTCCTAGCTTTGTATCGCGGTGCATAATTTGAAATGTGGACAGATTTACTGAGCAGCTGCTAACTTCAAACGTTTTCAACAGTTCTGACAGTGTCTGCATTAATTATTTGACTTGATTTAAGCGTTTTCCATCACGTATTCCATACGATCTGTACTCATTTCACCTTTTTTTCCCCCAGATATGTCACACATTCAGTCTCCACAGGTGCCTAAAACACCTGCGAATAAAGAATTTCCACAAGTCTCCAAGAAAGTCAAAGAGATCTACTGTATTTTGTGTCGCAGAATTTATTTAAAATATGTAAGTGGCTTTAATTAACACATTCTAGCTTGCTGAAATGCAGAGCCTTGTTGCTTTTTTTCTCTGCTTAAATAAGCTGTGATCTTAACCTTGTGTGTTTTAATTGCAGAATGCACAGGACCATATGCATAGTATGCTTCATCACAGGGAGCTGGAGACGGTGTTGGGCAAGTGAGTATCTCTAATCAAAAACACGTGAAAATAGAAATGAAGCTTGATAAAGACGATGATATAGTGTGGTTTAATCCTTTTTTTTTACATGACTTCTTATTATAAACAGGGATGCCTTTCATGATTGCCAGGCATGTAAGGTAAAGTCTTTGGGTTTAAAGGAGTTTGCCAAGCACGTCTCAACAACTCAACACAAAGAGAAGTTGAAGAAGTTGAAGACCGAATGCATCACACCCAAAAGTCTGTTCAAGAGTCTGAGTAAAGAGACCATACACAGAATCATGACGAGAAATAAGGCACTGAAAAAAGAGGAGTAAGAATTCAATATGTCCATCGTTTAGAGAGAACAAAAATACCTGGTAGGTTTGTTTCTTTCTTTTTTTTTTATGTGTGTGTGTATTTTTAGGAAGAAAACAATGAAGAAGAAAAGAAAGAAACAGAAGCAGGAAGCTGGGCAGAAGCATGGGGCGATGCAACCCAGTGTTGCCAGGAAAAAGACTTCGGGGTCCCAAGGAGGGACGAAAGGGAATTCCACACATCTGCAGCCAAGGATGTCCAAACAGCAGCAGCAAGCTCACTACAATGGAAGCAACGGTGTTGTTTTTCAAAACAAGGAGAACAAAATGTCTGGCCTGCAAAGCCCTATTGACTGCAGAGGAGCACCTTTTCACAAAGCAAGCTGGAGACCAAACTATCCCAGAGGAATGCTTAGAGGTCAACCTCGTCACCATTATTTTCAGAACCAGTTTGCTCCTTTTTTTGTCAATAACCAGTTGAGGTTTGGGAATTTCCAAAATTACAGATTTCCTAACAGTCAAGATAACTGCCAAATCGGTTCCTTTAATGTTCCCGCACCAGACGCATTTACCGCAGTCAACCAGGCCAACTACTACAACACAGAGTACAATTATGCAACACAAAGCAACTTCGCCAGTGATCAGTTCTCTGGAAAGGAACCTCTCCTGTTTGAGTTCAACCAAAGCGCAAACACCGGGTCCTCTCAGCCAGAAGGTTCAGGCTGTTCAACTCAGCCTGCTTCAGCAAACTCACCTGCCAGCCCCGCTCCTATCCGGGACGTCGACGTCAACTTCATGCTGAAGCAAATCAGGAAAGAGCTTGGCGTGAGGGAGCCGTGCCGAGCGGATCGGGAAGCCCGGAAGCAGAATAGCGAGGCCAGTGTTGGGTCGGCTGATGGGAACAGCGTGCAACAAACAGATGCAGAGCAGCCAGCAGACGCCACCATCCCCACTCCAACTACAGTTGCTCCACAGGCAGGCACCTCTGCTGCTCCTTCCAGTGTCGCTCCTGGTAAATCAAAACGGGCAAGTCTCAAAGAGAAGCAAGAAACGAGTCAGCTCTTCAAGAAGGATTCAACAGCAGAAGAGGAACATGGAAATAGCAAGGGAGGAGACTCTCTGGTGGCCAAAGTCACCTCGAAGTCGCCCAAGGTTGCAGCCTTTGGGCCCAACTTGAGCCTCGCTCGTAAAGTCCGAATCGCCCACAAAGCAGCTCAGGGGGAGAATTCAGCCGCATGTAAACAAGTCCTGGACAAGTTGCTCAGCTTGTCAGAAACCAAGACTAAATTAAGCTGGAGGGAGATGTACAATGAGAAGAAAGGGAAGACCTTAAAAGACAAGTCCCGGTGAGAACTCCGTCATGATGTGAGTTGTTTGGTTTCACTTCTTTGCTTGTTTATGTCACATGTATTTTATATTTTACAGGTTTAGAACTGAGTTGGTAAACCGTCCGGATGATAAAGAAAGCGCTGCACTGGTCGGTGATCTTCCTCTGTCTGAGGGTTTCCACTGGGAGCCACTTTCAGAAAGCCCTTCAGTCCAGCCGCCTCCTTCAAGTGACGCTGACACAACAGAGACTCAAACGGTTCCTCGGGTACAAGATCCAGACGCAGCTCAGGTGCCCTGCAGCACCGGGTCGGTCAAAAAAGTTTCTATTAAAGCAGAACCAAACGTGGAAGGTGAGACGGAAGACCTGAGGGAGGAGAACGGTTCCAGCAAACGCAAACGTTTGAAGTTGACAGTAAGTGATGCTTTTTAATGTTGAGCTTTGCTGCAGCGACCAGTTTAGTGGGTGTTATTTCATTATTGTGTGTGTGCTTTCAGGGTGATGGTGGTTCAGATGGGAAAAAGAAGAAAACCAAGTCAAACAGAGGTAATGCTGCTAAATTTTAAAACTTTTTTTGTTGTGGATAAGAATATTTATGTTAAAAAAAAAAACAACTAAAAACTCTTAGGTTAAATTGTTTTAATAAGAAATATGTTTAATTGGATTAAACAAAAAAAGCCTTTTATTTAATATTAACTTAATAAAAGCTTTCATGTTTTGTCTCTAAAATACTCTTTCACTGTTATTATCTGTTAAAAGCCTAATAAAATTAAAGACCTAACATTCCTTGAAGGAATGCATATCACCCACCACATTTTATGCCAGAATAGTAGTACCAATAGTGTGTGTACATATATATATATATATATATATATATGGCATTTTAAACCCTTCCCACACTCTCGCAATGTTTCTAAACTTTAAACGCTCGAACAGAGCACAGAATGTCATGATTTCCCTCTCTGTGCCTCCGCTGCTCTCAGCCATCTACAAGCGTTCTTGGCCACGCCCACTTCTCCGCTCTGCACACGCATATCAGCTGATCAGCTGTTCAGCTGCAGGAAGAAGTTTATCCTGCAGTATGGGCTGCACAGAGACGCAGGAAGAAGCTTTTGGGCTGTACAAAGGTGCAGCAGGTGCTCCATAATTTAAAATAATTAATTTAAAATAAAAAATTCCATGCCGATCGTGCGGCTCATTCATCGACCTGCCAACTGTGTGTCATGTCCCCTCTTGTTTCGAAAAACCACGATAGAGCGAGTCCGCGATAAACGAACCGCCAAGTAGCAAGGGACTACTGTGTTTCGAAAATAACTTTATGCACATTCTCTTGTGATGTCGTGATATCTTGTGAACAGTTAGCACTCATATTTTGGGTATGACTCTCAGCTACAACCACACAAAACGTAGCTCAGTATTTGTCAAATATTTATGGTCGTTTGACATTTTTGTGTAGGCTAAGGAAAGTGAGCTGTGTCTGCCATCTTGAATCACGTTGACACAGAAAGTTAATCAGTTGTACATCCAATAATTGGAGTTTCATTGAAATTTGTCGCCCTAGTTCATTAGATATTTTGCTAACAAACAGGGTTCACTCCAACTTTTAATACCAAGGTGTTTAGTAAAGGTGTTCTGATAGGATGTGTTAGATGATGCTCAGCTACTACCACGCCAATTTAAGCTCAGTATTTGTAAAAGTGGCTGAGTTACAGTCATATATGTGTTTACTAAAGTCAGTTGGCTGGGGCGGCCATCTTGGAATGTGTTGACTCCAAAAGTTAATCAGCTGTAGATGTAAATCCAATATTTACTTTGGAGAGTTTCGTTAAAGTCGTTTCAGTGATTCATGGGATATTTTGCTAACGGTACAAACACAGTTTTGCAAATCCATGAGGGAAAGTAACCTTCAAGCATTCAAAGAAAACACGAAATGAGACTCAAGCACCCAGTAACTTTTGTTTAGGAGCTGCCTGACTTTTAGCATTTCAGTTTCTCTTTGTAATATTTTTGTGTTTATATTAATGTGTGGGTTGACCTGATTTACTTTTTACATTGTATTCTGTTTTATTTATCATCTCTCAAGTGTTATTAGAATTTAATATAAAAAAATTGTTTTTGATGGAAAATGGCTTCCAATCAGTGAGGGAGTCTCTGTTCTTCCTCAGAGTGCATCTAACACGTGTATGAATTTCCTAATCTGCAGACCAGAGTCAGATGGACGAGCTGTTGGCCGTCTCACTGAAGGAAGACGAGTTGAGCCGTTCGTTGCAGGAATTGGACAAATCTCTGATCCAGGCCCGCAACGCTCTGCAAGCTGCCTACGCAGAGGTCCAAAGACTTTTGCTACTGAGACAGCAGGTGCAGATGCTCATGTCAAATATCAAATGTTTTTCTGCTCCAAGTGCTCTCTCTGTAAATTAACATGAATGTTTTATTTGCTCGCTTAGTTTTCTGCTGAGGTCAACGGTCTGAGAGCAAAGCGCATTGAGATCCTGCAGGGAATGCAAGGTAAGAAAAAAAGCACAATAAAAGCTCTAAATGCTCGAAAGGTGCAAAATGAGAAATTCCTCAAAAGGAAATTTTCCATAACTTGTTTTTTTTGTCTCTTTTTGACCGATGAGTGTTCATTTTATTACAAAATGTTGTTTTTCTTTTGGCTGCTCCTCTCTGCGGTGGTCACCACAGCAAGTGAACTACCGTGAGAGGTTTGGGAGTGGCTTTGCATCAACCTGGAATTGAACCTGCAGTCTCTGTCACAAGACCATGACACTGATCACCAACCTACCTCTGCTTAATTTATTTCTGAATATAAGTCTCAGATTTTGGATTTCAAGAAAGAAAAGCAATACGGTATAGCTTAATCCAAGATGTGATGCACTATGGAGGGACTATAATACCGTACTTTTCGCTGTATAAGTTGCACCTATTTACATAAATTAGCATGCCCTGCGACTTATACAGCGAAGCAACTTATTTATGTTTTTCCCCATATTTATAATCCAATTTTTGTCTGAGATCTGACGATTTCATTCATTCTGATATGGAAAATATAGAACTCTACAATTTTAAGCCACTAGAGGGCCCTCGAGTAATATGGCAATCCAAATGTCTCATTAATAGGTAAAAGTGGCTACTTGGCTTGCCATACGAAGCCACCTTTGTCTCGCTCCGGAACTCCTGGAGCAAACGTCAAATCAGCTGCATTTCGCCGCCCAGGTGAAATGCAGCTGATTTGACCATCAAAGTGCATTAATGAAGGAAAAGTTAAACTGAGACACACCTTTGCTATAATTTCGAGCAAAAAAATATTGGTTTTTTTAGTGTTAATCGTGTTAAATTCTTGTTAAAGTCCTTCTGTGCACGCTCCCGCTGCCACCATTTGACAGCCAATCGATTTTTGGTACACCGGCCCATGATCAACGGTGACGTGTAACAAATGCAAAGCATCAGCGGTGACGCATTATAGATGCGACTTAAGTGACGTTTTTGCTTTTTTCCACTTTATTGGACATATTTGGACTGATGAGACTTATACGGCGGTACGACGTGTACGGCAGAAAGTACGGTAGTTTGGGGTTGCTACCTCCTTCTGGTCCTGGACACCTTGCAAACACTCGAAGGAACAATCTAGTCTGATTTATGAACAGATTTTACGGATTGGGCGCTGCAGCAAAACATCCCTCAGTTGAGTAAATCGATGATAGAGTGGATACATTTAAAGAATAGATTTGGAATGGCAAAGTGAGATTTGTTAAATCAGTTTTATGATTTTAGGGCATAGAGTTGTCTAAAACTCGTGAGTATATTGATAGAAGGATGTTAGAAATGCAGCTGCCAGGAAAAAGGACAAAGAGCAGATATATGGATGCAGTTAGAGAGGACATGGAGGTAGTTGGAGTGAGGACAGATGATGAAGGGGACAGAGATGGAGAAGGATGACTCGCTGTAGTGACCCCTGAAGAGGGAAAAGCTGAAAGAAGAACTTGTCCAAAACTCATAAACGCCTCCAAGAAAAGTTTGATGTTAATTTACTTTTATACGTTTTCTATTTAAAACATGGATGTGGATAATAAAATAATGGAAATGACACGAGGAGCAACTGTTTGTTTATATTTGTGGCTTACTTAAAGATTGGAGCGCATTGATTTTATGAACAAAGTCTTCATCTCTTTCCTCAGAAGGTTACTCTAAAGGGTCCGACGCAGCCTCATCGTCCATCGCGGCACCATCCTCCTTTACTTTAAGTTCCTTCCCCTCATCCTCGAGCCCGCATCCACCTGCTGCAGCCCCAGCATCATCCATCACCCACTCTCCTCCAGCTCCCCTCACAACGCCAGCAGTGTCCATAAAACAGGAAGTCAGTTGTCGTTTTGCCACAACCGAACCGGCTGTTTGTCCAAACGCTGCCTCCTCCTCTGCTGATGGGCCTCACGTCCCTCTGAACAAACCTGCCCCCTCGTTTCCTGCTTATGTGCTTCCCCTAACGCTGCTCCAACCATCGCTCTCGTCCGCCTCCACTTCCTTTGCTCAACAACCCACAGCAGAAAGCTCCACATCAGCGAAGTCGCCCGCTCCTGAATCGTCTGCCAGGAAGCAGCAAGAGACCGGCGTCGGACTGAAGAGCTGTGGAAAGACCACAAAATCACAACCACCTGAGAGTGAGTCTGTGGGAAATGTTAACCAAGGTGGAGTTAAAGGAGCAATAAAAATAGAGAAGAAGCCGTCTGATGAAAACGACGACGGCAGCGAGAGCGACAGCTCAGTCGAAATGATCGATTCCAACCTGGAGGTCATAGCTATCGACGAATCAGACGTGGAGAACTCGGCTGAGGCGGATCCTGCAGAGCAGCCCGAGGAGCCGCTGACCTCTGTCGGCATGGAGTTGAGTTCTGCGAGCACCCAGACGTGTCAGCAAAATGAGCCCGACAGGTGAGGTTCACTCCGATCATTTTAGGGACACAAATCTGACATTTTCAGTTCACTTTAGTCGCAATATTTAATAATTGTCTCGTGTTTTTTGGACACTCAGCAAATTTCAGCCTCCAGTCTTGTCAAGAAACGATGCCAGTGCTCCTCCAAGTGAGTTTTGCGCCTTCTCTTTACTTTTAAATGCATCTTTGAGAACTGTGGCTAAAAATGGTGTCGTTTTAGAGTCTGGTGAGGATGACGAGCCATCTTTAGGGTCCTTCGCCAGTCACGCCGGCCCGGTTCACGGCCTGCAGGTTCATGACGGGCTGCTGTACACGTGTTCAGGAGACAACACAGCTCGGGCCTACAGTCTCAAGGTGCATTGTCAAGAATTTAAACAGTAACACTTTAATTTTCATACACTTGTAAAAAAAAATATATATACACACTATAAGGCACATAAGGAAAAGGAAAAAGAAGGTAAGGATGGATGGATGGATGGATGGATGGATGGATGGATGGATGGATGTGCAATTTACATATACCGTACTTTTCAGACTATAAGTCACACTTAAACTCCTTTAATTTGTTCAAAAATCGACAGTGAGCCTTATAATCGGGTGCGCCTTATGTATTAATTCTGGTTGTGCTTACTGACCTCGAACCGATTTTATGTGGTTATTGTGAATGAGTTGAATAAAGTTTGACTTACCGGTAGCTTACGGTTTTGTTTTGCTTAATGCTCCTTATAATCCGGTGTGCCTTGTGTATGAAAACAGACCCGTTCATTGATATCGCACCTTATAATCCAAAAAAAAAACCCGGCATATTTATTTAACTTTAGGTTTTATCTCGTACTCCTTCACATCTTTTCTATTTCTCACGATAAAGGTTCTCTTTTTTTAATTATTTCATAATAAATACATTTTTCTTTTCCAGACCAGAGAGTGTGAAGCCATTTTTCAGGGTCACACCAACAAAGTCAACTGCCTGCTGGTGTCGTCCAGTCAGAACATGCCTGCTCGTCTCTACACCGGATCCAGCGATGAGACCATCCGCTGTTACAGCTTAAAGGTACAACACACCTGGACAAAGTGAACTACCATATTTTTCAGACTATAAGGCGCACTTAAAATCCTTTTTAATTTTCTCAAAAATCAACAGTGAGCCTTACAATCAGGTCCGGTGCGCCTTATGTATTAATTCTGGTCATGCTTACTGATCTTGAACCAATTTTAAGTGGAACTCTGCACTCAAAAATTTGTCAAAACGAACTTATTTCGCTTAATGCGCCTTAAAATCTGATAAATACAGTATGTGGAAAAGTTTGAGGATTACAATACAAACTCTTAACTTTTGAAGAATTTAAGTAAATCACTTGCAAAAACAGGAACTTTTACTTTATGCAGAGTACTGCACTGTTGATTACACCTCAGATGTTTCATAATTGTTGATAAATAGATATATTTTAAACATTTGCATCCTTTTAAAACCCTCAGCGATGAAAGTTCAGGTTTGAAATGATCAGATACTGCCCAGTTCTTGAAACCTTTGTTTCTATTTTTTTTTTTTTTTTGTACTTCTAGTCTAAAAAGTGTCTGGAGCACATCTCCGTACCAGACAGGGTGTTGTGTTTGCACATAGCTTGGAATATTTTGTTCGTCGGGCTCGCCAGTGGATCGGTCGTCAGCTATGACCTAAAGGTGAGGTAACCTGTTTTAATGTTGGAGCAATAACAAGGTAAAGTATTTTACCAGCTGAAGCAGTCGAGCATCTTTGTTTGGTTCTTTAGGTTTAATTTCCTTGTTCTGGTTTTCTGTGTTTTTATTTAGACCCTGAAGGAGCTGGATGTGTTCGAGTGCCACGGCCCACGAGGGGTGAGCTGCCTCAGCACGGCTCAGGAGGGAGCTCGGCGGCTGCTGCTGGTCGGGTCGTACGACAACACAATCAGCGTGCGCGACGCCAAGAACGGCCTGCTGCTGCGCTCACTGCAAGGTCACACCAAGACTGTGCTCTGCATGAAGGTGAGGCGAGCACAGTCTGAGGGTGGTATCAATCAAAGTGTTGATAAAAATCCCAATTTCTTAAATGTTTGACTTCACTCACATCTGTCACAAAACCACGTTCATTGAAATGTTTGGAGATTTTCAGCAAATATTGTGCAACTTTAGCCATTTTGAATCATAAAAGTTTACGTCGATTAACTTCAAATTTTTTAAAGTAGGTTTTTTTTTTTTTTTTTGTGCAATTCACTCATCGTTCTTCATAAAACGTGTTACTGTACTTCCTAATGACCTCTTGAATAAGGATTTATTGTTTTTCAGGCAAATCTCACCTCGTTTGTTGTTTCAGGTGGTGAATGATCTGGTCTTCAGTGGCTCCAGCGACACATCCGTGCACGCTTACAACATCCATGCAAGTGTTTCTGATCAGTTTTATGTATCAATTCATGCAGCATGTTTGTATAAATCTGTGCTTCGGTTTCAACTTCTTGCACACACAGTTGCCAGTATTGTCATACACATCTGTTTGTTTGTTTGTTTGTTTGTTTGTTTGTAGACGGGTGAGCTGGTTCGGATCTACAAGGGTCACGGTCATGCCGTCACGTCTATTGTCATTTTGGGGAAAGTGATGGTGACGGCCTGCCTGGATAGACTGGTTCGAGTTTATGAGCTACAGGTATTTATGACTTCATAAGCGAGTAAGTCATAATGTTAGCGTTAGGAACAATTTAGTGGCTTTTATTTTGGGTTTAGAAGTTATTCTCTCTTTAAGAGCTGGAACAAGTGGTGACTTTGGGAACAACGCTCAATAATAATTTGTTAAAGTCAAACATGGTTGACTCCAACGATTAATGGTAAAGTTTCAAACTAAGTTCTTAAATGAGCTAACAGTGCTCAGATTATGTGTTGAGGATGACTCTCAGCTATTACCACACTAAATCTTACCTCCATAGCTGTAAAACTGACTTGGTTAGAGCCATTTCTGTGTTTGGTAAGGTTGTGTAGCTGTAGCAGCCATCTTGATTTGGATTGACTCCAAATGTGAATTAGTTGTAAATGTACATCCGGTGATTAGTTCCTGAAAGTTTCACTAAAGTCTCTTCAGTGGTCAGTGAGGTATTTTGCTAACAGACAGGTATTTCCATGATAGCCTCCTTTTCATGGCGACAGTTGAAAAATATGCTGTCTTGTTTTTTTCTAGTCCCACGATCGCCTGCAAGTGTACGGGGGTCACAGTGACATGGTGATGTGTATGGCTGTTCACAGGAGTGTGGTAAGTGGACTGAAACTGGACCGGCCGTGTGTTTTTTTATTTATGTGGACAAAGATGTCAGATGTTCACAGTTGCGACGTACATTTCCATTTCCTTCTGACCACTCCTCGCAGATTTACACAGGCTGTTACGATGGAACGGTTCAAGCTGTAAAACTCAACCTGATGAAAAACCACCGGTGCTGGGTAAGACCTGCACTGCTGGCGTCTTCATCCTGCTTTCAGTGTCTTCTGGATGGAGTTTAGTGGTTACACGTTTGTCCTCTGTGCAGTGGCAGAGCTGCAGCATGATCTTCGGCGTCCCGGAGCATCTCGTACTTCACCTCACCGAAGATCACAGCAACCCAAACCTGCAGACCGTGAAATGTCGCTGGAAGGACTGCAACACCTTCTTCTCCACACAGCAGGCAGTTAAACAGGTTAGGTTGTTTCTAAAACGTGTTTTTAAGTCACATGTTCTTATTCAGACAGGAGATACACTCATGGAGTGTCCATAAAGTGACAGCTTGGGCAGATTCAGAGGGCTGTGATTTTAAAACGATTACCATATTTTTCACCGTATAAGTCACACCTTTTAGTATACATTTGTAAGTCCTGCAACTTATACACCGAAGCGACTAATATTTGTTTTTTCTCCCATACTTATAAGTACGGATGCCCAATATTGGATTTTTGGCCGATATCCGATATGTTAAAACTTATTTGGTAGATAACCGATACCAATAACGATATATTTTTCCTAGACCTACTTACAGAGACTACATAGCTTTCTCTGCTGTGGAATTAAAATACTACATTATTCTGCATGGTCTTTGTCAGTTTGGCCTGCTACCAAATGCAAATGCCAAAAAGTGGGCTGAAAATGATGTAACACTATACAAACATATATATATATATATATATATATAGATATAGATATAGATAGATAGATAGATAGATAGATAGATAGATAGATAGTTAGATCTATAGATAGATAGATAGATAGATAGATAGATAGATAGATATAAAAACAGTGCCTTTTATATCGATGAGTTATTTTGATGGAATGGCTGATGTCCGATATTTAGCTTTATCGCTTATATCAACCGATACCATGCCGATAATATTGTGCATCCCTATTTTTAACCCAATTTTTGGCTGAGATCTGACGATTTCATTCATTCTGACATGAAAATATTGAACACTACCATTTTCAGCTGCTAGAGGGGCCCTCAACCAATTTGGCAAGCCAAGTGTCTCATTAATAGGTAGAAGTGGCTATTAATGAGGCACTTGGCTTGCCATACTGAGCCACCTTTGTCTCGCTCCGGTACTCCTGGAGCAAACGTCAAATCAGCTGCATTTTGCCGCGCCACTCAGGCGAAATGCAGCTGATTTGACCATTAAAGTGCATTTATTATGTAAGTGAGACGCATCTTTGGTAAAATGTTGAGCTAACAAATAATTGTTGGTTGGTTTGGTTATTTTTTATTGGTGGTTATCTTGTTAAAATTCAAAGAAATGCACAGCGAGTCCTCCCTTTGCGCGCTCCCGCAGCTGCGAATCGATTTTTGAAATGCAGCTGATTTGACCGTTAAAGTGCATTTATTAAGGAAAAGTTGGACTGAGACACGCTTTTCTTTGAATTTGAAGCAAGCAAATAATTGTTTTTAAGTGTTAATCTTGTTAAGTTCTTGTTGAAGTCCTCCAGTGCACGCTCCCGCGGCCGCCATTTGGCAGCCAATTGATTTTTGGCACAATACCGGCCCGCATTTCCAGGTGGTCAGCAGTGACGCATAATAGATGAGACTTATACGGCAAAGCGACATATTTATGTTTTTTCCACTTTATTAGACATATTTGGACTGATGCAACTAATATGGCAGTGCAACATGTACAGCGGCAAGTACAGTACTCATTTTGTTAAACCTGACGTATATTACCCTTAAAATTTGCTAAACGTGTCCATCTACATCAGCTTCTTAAGCCCTTTGAGCAGACTAACAGACAAAGTGTATAATGATAAATAATCCAAGCTGTAATTATCTGTATGCTAACAGTTACAAGTGGCAAAATGGCTGCTGACGGGAAGGATTTTCTGTGGCGTTCTGTCCATCACCGCAGGAGGAGGGAGTCCTCCTTAAGAAGTTTCCACCTCAGGATGTCCGTTTAAAATGATTCTCTTGACTAAGTTTTTCTGTCTTGTTTGTGTTTTTCCTGCAGGAACTGCCCAAACACATGCAGAGTCACGTAGAAAACGACAAGCTGCAAAACTGACGGCAATGAAAGTGAAAGTGCAGAAGGAGGGAAGACTCGAAACATTTTGTGTACAAGTCGTTTTATTTTTTTGTTTTACAGACACTGCGTCCTGCTGAGTTGCTGTTTGAAGAGTCACATCCTCTTTGCTCTTAAACGTACACAAGACCAGGCAGGAACAAACGTCAGCGATTTCCTAAAACGCCTAATTTGTACACGATTTGCATTTTAACCCGTTTTCTGTTTCATAGTTGTACAAGTTATTGCTCTAATTTGGGATCCGTCTGTTTTTCTCAAAGTTACTGAGTAAAATCACCGAAAGGATTTGATTGGTGTTAAATCATGCTTGGAGCTAATCATTGTGAATATTTTTTACAAAAGTGCAACGCCGACACAAACACGTTGGAGCTCAGAAGCAGATTTTACCATCAGCTTAAACAGGATCTGATCCACAGGTTAGAGGAGTTTATGTGTGAAATCAAAAGAATGAATGGACTGAAACATAAAAGAGGAGGACATCAGACTCGATGCAGATATCCCATATTTCTTTGATGCTACTTAAACTAGCGCCTACATTACCCACAATGCAACACTGCCATCAAAGATTAAACTTGGTGGAGAAGCCTCAACTTTCAAGCCGTTAAGTTCTTTTACAAAAAGAATTTGATTAACTCTGTTTTTCATTAATTGATATTTTATTTATAGTCTTTATAATTTACTTTTTTTTCACATTTAAGATCAAATTATTCCAAGACAAACTTTTAAGGTTCTGCCTCAGTTTTTGTATTTAATTCTGTGCAGTATGTTTAATTTAAAACCTACTGTATGTGTACAGCAATAAAATATTAAAATGTATAAGTTTATCTCAAATTTTTAAGCAGAAGACACTTTAAACATGTTTACGACACATAGGCTGCCCTCTTATCTGTTCTGACTCTGTAAATATTTTCTGAGTACCGGTTGTTTCAGCTCAAAGCTTTGACAGAAGTCCAAATATTAAACCAGAATTAAAAACAATAACTTAAAAGCTTTCATTTACAATCCGTAACTCTATCTTTAGTCACATTCCAGGTGCAAAACCATAATTTTAACGTCACAACAAATGTGGGGTCAAGTGAGCCGCTGTCCTGGATGAAATGATCTACGAGTACATGGTCAGCTGAAGCCACTGGAAAGTAAAAATATATATATTAGCACAACAACCTTCTTTTTTTTTTTAATCAAACAGTGATTTTTGCCAAAGTTTCTTTTCATCTGCGAGCTGTTCCACTTTGAGAATGAAAATGTAAAGCTTTCTGTGCTGTTTCACTCGTTATTCATCAAATATTGTTTAGGACTGCTGGACAGTGTTCCAAAAAGGAACGAGTTGTTGCAAGGCAGTGGGAAGTAAGGGCGTAGACGGCGCTGCAGCACCCCATAATGGACAGCAGATGACATGCACGTCCTAATGCGTAGATATAAAGCCCTAGCATTCTTTGAAGTAATGCAGATGTTTATTTTAGACTGGTTCCTCCTGCAGGAGTTGCCACAGTGAATTAACTCAGGAAAGATTTGGCGTTTGTTTTACGACGTCCTGACTCGACCTGGGCTCGAACCTGCAGCCTCGGGATTACAAGACTGCGGCAGTGACCACCAAGCTACAGCGGCATCTTGTTGAAGTGTAGCCAAAAATATGTGTTTCATTTAAATTTGTCCACTAGTTCATGGGATATTTTACTGACAGACAGAGCTGACCTGCAATTAAAGCCAAAGTTATTCAACTGGCGGTCCTGGGGCCAAATCAGTCCCACGGATGAAACTGCAGCTAAATTTGTTGCTCTCGTAGTGTGAGTTGGGGCAAAGCTCAGCTACTACCACTCCAAATTTTAGCTCGATATCTAAAATGGACCATTTTTTGCATTTGCTAACGTTGCAATGATGCGGCAGCCATCTTGGACCAAGTTGGCTCTTAAAATAAATCCGTTGTAAATGTCAGCCCTGTATTTGAAAGTTTCAAATCTGTTTCGTGAGACGTTTTGCTAACAGTACAGACTAATGCACTAAGACTGGCAAAAACACTGTTGTGATAAGTAAACGCAGAATGTGAGATTTTAAAGTTTGAAAACACAGAAAGTAACTCACCTCCAGGACATTGAGTTTAATTAATCCGTCTCCATCTTTATCGAAAGCATTAAAAGCTCCTGAAAAACACACGAGATGATCCCATGGCTTGTTTTTGTGCAGTTTGTTTCTTCTGATCAGACGTATCACCATAATTTACCGTATTTTTCGGACTATAAGGCGCACTTAATATCCTTTTAAATTGTCTCAAAAATCATCAGGGAGCCTTATGTATTAATTCTGGTTGTGCTTATGGACCTCAAACTAATTTTATGTGGTTATTGTGAATGAGTCAAATAAAGTTTGACTTATCTGTTTTGTTTTGCTTAATGCGCCTTATAATCCCAAAAATACAGTAACCATTTTTGTCCTCAGACAGGTATGGGTGCTAACGGTGTGTTTTTGTCAGGATGTAGGAGGAGGTTTGGGTTGAACTTACTGAACATGCCCTCGAGTCTGACGAAGCAGCAGATGAAACTGTCGAAATCGATGTTGAGGCGTTCGTCTGCGTAGCGCATGGCTATGATGTCGTACAGCTGCTTGTTCAGGTGAAACCCTGAGGAGCGAACAATTAAAATGAACACCCTGAATGTTTTCAACCAGTTTCCATCTTGCTGCTCACCTGCAGCATTGACCGCGTTCCTCATCTCGAAGCTGCTGATGGACGACTTGTCTTTGTCGAAGTGTTTGAAGATGAGCTGCAAATATGAGGAGATAATCCCTTAAAACTAAAAATAACGGGAAGATGGATGAGCTGACACCGGATCTGCTCTACCTGCCACTCTTTGATCTTTTTCCACAAATGTTTGAACTCCTGGAAGTGCAGCTTCCCGGATCCATCTGTCTGTCAAAGAGTCGGTCACAGAAAAATCATGTGTGGGGACGTTTTCTCTGCTCCACGTTTAAAGGATACGTCCATCAAGGCGATCATACTCCGACACGTCTCCAGGCTGAACCCTTCGGTCTTTATGTTTTTATCTGGAAAAGCAGAATCAAGATGCCGTTTCATGTGAGCGCACGTGCTGCGATGGTGACCTCTGCTGCATGCTCACGTTTGGAAAGGACGTTGTTCATGATGGTCTTCAGCTCATTCGCACAGATCTCCATGTCCTGCAGGAAGGACGGATTAATTCCACATTAAAGCACAAATTAATCAAATCAAAGACATCCGTGAGTTGTATCCTCACCTCACCGGCAATCTGTTTGTAAATAACCCTGAAGTTTTTTTCCTCTTCGGTCTCCTCAGGTTGTAGCAGCTTCAAAAAGGAGAAAAGATGTCATAAAATCTGTGCCTTTTAAAAAAAAAATTAAATATCAAACAACAAAAAGATGCAGAAAAAAGTTAAAGTTTGAGTCTTGATCCTTTCAACAATTCCTTGACTAACATCTGGGACTTTAAGAGCCTTGAACTCAGGAGGGACTCTTGGAGGGCGATAATGTTTTTGTTCATAGTGTCTGTTAACAAAATATCTCATAAACTATGGCACAGACTGGTGCAACCCTCAGGAAGTAATCACTGCATGTAAAACTACAACTCATCAACTTTTAGAGTCGACCTCTTTCATGATGGCCGCCAACTTGGTCAGTTTTACAGACATGGAGCTCAAGTTTGGTGTGGTAGTAACTGAGAGTCACTCACAACACATACTCCGTGAGTCTGTGCATGAGATGAGCACAAATTTATTTACAAGGTTTGACTAGATCACTGATGACACCATCATTTACCAACATCACACTAAGGCAGAGGGCGACATGTATTCCTTCAAATAACACAAGGCTGATAATTAAAGGTCAGTTTTAGGACAACTGGATCATTGTAATCCTGCAAAATTGTCCTAATTTTGTAAGTTTAATTTAGTTTTACTTTCATTTAATACAATTTAATAAAACTGAAGGCCATGGGAGAGTTGATTTCCAGACACTACAAAGACCAAATAGGATTAGAGACATTTCCTTTTCTTTAAGTTCAAGTCAACTTTATTGTCTAATAATAACTAATTAATAACTATCCTGATGCATGCTCAATAATCCAGGTAGAAAAATCCAAAAAAGTTCAATCTGGTCCTCTGGACATTCAAAAAAACAAAGCAAAAAAATTAATTAATAACTGTTTATGTTTAGAGAAGTGGAGTTTTGACAATGAAATGCACAGATCTAAGCTAAATGAATCTTTAAGGAAATGGGTGTTAAACCAAAGACTTGTATATTTTATTTAATCTTTATTTCAACAGTATCACTAAAACACGAGGACGCATTTTCAACAAAGACCTTTTTTTAGAAGGACCTTACAGTATCTTTTGGACTAGAAGGCGCATTAAGCGAAACTAAAACATTTTGACAGATTTTTGTGCACCGTGTACCACATAAAATCGATTTGAGGTCAGTAAGCACAACCAGAATTAATACATAAGGCGCACCAGATTATAAAGCTCACTGTTGATTTTTGAGAAAATTAAAGGATTTTAAGTGTGACTTATAGTCCGAAAAATACGGTATACAGTGTGTAAATTACAGTAATTATTTAATGGACTAAATTCCAGCTTTATCATTAAAATCGTTCTTCATTCACAGATATTTCTTAGAAAAAAAACAGCCTAAAGTACTTTGTAGTTCATTACAACATTTCTCCTGTTAAGTCCATCCATCTATCCATTATCTTTACCTGCTTCTTCCTTTTTGGGTCACGGGGGATCATTGGTGCTAGGTGAACTAAATTATAAATCTTTAGTTGTTAAAATTTGTATAAAGGTGTTCATTCAGATGTAAATTATTTACCAGAACTAGAGGTGAGAGGTGTTTTTTTTATATATAAGATTTTGTTTAATGGTAACTCTAAATTGTCCCTAGGTGTGAGTGAGAGAGTGAATGGTTGTTTTTCTATGTGTCTCCCTGTGATGGACTGGAGACCTGTCCAGGGTGCTCCCCGCCTCTTACAGTGACTGCTGGATATGGTCACCAGTGACCTCCGTGACCCGAAAAAGAAAGAAGCAGGTAAAGATAATGGATGGATAGACGTTTAAACACTACTTTTAAAAAAAGTAAAGTCAAACAAACTGACCGTCACAGCTGTCATAAATTAAAGTTTTCATCAAAAAGAGATAAATGTTGTTGGTTCCTTTAGTCGCCGTGATGGGGCTGGACCTGGTTTTGTATTTCAGAGGTGCAAGGTGACAGAAGTGAGATCAGGGCGTAAAGGTTGGGTTTAATTTCAGACACCGTACCTTGGGTCTTTTCTTCTTCTCCCCCTGAATGCCGTCGTGCTCGATTTCTTTGTTGGCCCGCGCTCTGTCCGACACAAACACAATGGGCTGGTGTGTGTGTGGACAACAGAGACGAGAAAATGATTAGTTTTCAATCCTTAAGCAGCCTAACGTTTGAACCACAACATAAAGCAAACAGCAGAGAGGAGCAGAGCGTATTAAAGCAAGAAGGAAGTGCTACAGCCAGGCACGTTGGTTACCTTGCTCTTCATTTTCTTGTCTTGCTGTTGGACAGACGAGTCGGGACAAAGAATAAAAATCAGAAGAGAGGAAGAAAAAACACCTGAATGCAGGTAGGTTATTCAGAGTGAAAATCTAATACGATTTAAGACAGGACAGAAAGAGTTAAAGCTCAAAATAATAATTAAAAAAAAGAGCAACAAGGAAATAGCAGAACTCTGTTTTTTTCCACAATAAAGTGCAGAAGTCTTAATTCATCCCCAGACATTTATGTACTCTGAAAGTGGTCTTGACTGATACTTGGACTGAATTTTTAAAGGTTTTTAGGTCTCTCATGGTAGTTTTTCCAACTTTGGCTGCTTTTCCACTCATTTTTAATCTGATTCTGAAACATTTTTAGAGCTAAACAGATAAACCAATACTGTGTGGATTACATGTGGCAAACAATTTGGCAAAGAATCACTTTTTAATTGGATTATAAGGCATTTTATTTGTGTATTTGTTTGAATCCATACAATAACACAATTTGACACACAAAATAGTATTTTAGTGCCAACAAGGTGACAACCAAAGAGCTATTGGCTGAAAATTTGGTGTGCAGTAAACAAAGTATATTTAAAGTCCTGCTGGGTCTTTGCTTAACATTTTTTTTTATATATCTTTCAGGAACGCTTCCTCTGCTGTGGACAGAATTTCAGCACAGTTTCTTTTGTCCTTCGCTTGTCCATTTTGCTCAAGTTGTCAAACACTACACAATATAAAATTATCATAGAGCATGAAATGATGGGAAAATGAGTAAGCAAAGCAGCTAAAGTCCACAGAAAAACTTTGAAAGAGCTTCAGAAATAGAAAAAACAAAACTACTGATGAAGACCACTTGATCCTGTACAGTGAAGTGCAGATCCAGCAGTCAGACAGTTTATCTGTTTAAACCAGTGGTTCTCAAACTGGGGTCCTCTGACCCCCGGGGGTCCGCAAGCTGATGCTTGGGGGTCCGCAAAGAAAACAACTACTTTTTTTAAATGTTTTTACAAGCACCTAGATGTTTAACAACCCGTTAAAATACAACAAAATGCAGGAAATCACATCTACTTTATTCAAAAAAATTTTGGGGAGGACCCCAGACAACCCCCCCCCCCTCCCACACACACACCAGACCACTATTTGTGTCTGTCAATTTACAAATTAAGCCCTGTTACTTGTTATGATTCTGTTCAGTTTTATGTAAAGAGTTTTCTGTAATAATCTGAAGAAGTGGCAATTTATGTTCATTCTGTGAATAGGTAAAGTTTTAAAGTGTTTTTGATATGGTTATTTTTTTCAAAACTGTAATGTTTGGAAGTTGAAATTAAAAATGCTGTTAAGCGTGTCTTGAATGAAAAATAGTAGCCCATGTTTAAAAGTATAAAAATTGGATTAACACTATTAAAGAACAGGTCTTCAGTATTAATGTTACACAATATTTCCATTGCATTAAAGAGACAAATTGAAGGAAATTATTTAATAAACATGAGGGGGTTCATGAACTATTTTTTCTCCTGTATTGGCCTGAACCCCAAAAGTTTGAGAACCCCTGGTTTAAACAACTGAAATAAATTCACGCCCTATGATCAGCTGACTAACCTGCGTTTGGTCGATGGTGGTCTCTGCCTCTCTGTGGGTAAAAATCACATTCGTCAACCTTTGCCTGTCACTCTTAATGGCATCTCTGTGTTTAGTTATTCAATGAGACTCTTACTCAGATGTGTTCTGCTTCTCAGAGAAGACCCTGAGGATGAACTCTCCCTCATCATGGGGATTGTAGGTGGTGGGGACGATGACATACGTGCCAGGGGGAAGTCGGAAACGCTCCGTCACCTCCCGCAGGTTGATGTAGGACTTGCATTTGGCTTTGGAGGCCGTGTAGAGGAAAAAGTCTTTCTGCAGATGTTGATCCTGCCCTTCTGACTGGAGACAAACAGATATTAGATGGGATTAACTTTTTGCTTTTTTATATTGAACAAAAATGCTTTGTCCTATCAAGTTTTATCAGGCTTTACCGTCAAACACTACAACAATTTCAGACACTGATTTCTACGGAAAAGTATTGCTTTCCGTACCACACAAGTGACAGAGTCCTGGAGAACCCTCATGCCCTGCTGAGACGCACGCGGCAGGGTACGTCGTGCCTTTCCGTATTATCTCAGGAGGACGCCGAGCACATTTATATAATTGGAATCATGATAGCAAAGTTTCTGCTTTTTGGCACCAGCAGATACCTATTATTCGGCTATTAAAGAAGACAGCGGAAGCCGTTTTGGCCATGGCAAAGCTGCCGAGCGTATGTGAAGGTTTGGTTCGTGCTTCGAGCACTCAAAATCAGCTGATTTACGAGCTCAACCATAAGATGGAAGCGATTTGTGAGAATTGCAAGCCACTTGTAGCTTTTAGGACTTGCCAGCATGTTGGGGACGACCTTGAGAGAGCTAATAAGCATGGACCAGTGGAATGCCCACAAATATGGCCATTTTGGATCATCAAAAGTACCAGCAGAACTCAAGGCTGACGAGAAAAAACAGTCTGCCTGAAAAAAATAAACTGTGGCTTATCTGAATCTGACTCCCTTGCTTGGCCTCAAAGCAGGCCAACTTATCAAATTTCTCCTGGGATATGTGTTAACTAAGAAAGCTCTGCTCTATCTGCAACACCCCCCCTTCCCCCCAGAGAACTGTGAACACTTATCAGAGCTGTACCAGCTGACACCAACATCTTATCAGGACTATGGTGATATCTGGAAGTACTTTGTGGACAAATCTCACTGTCTTGTCGTCAAATGTATATGTAATGCATCTAAAAATGTGCTTGCTGGTAGAGTTTTTTTGATGTCTTAAATCATGTCTTGATAAGGACAAGCTGTGAAGAGATATTTTTTGTAATACCACTATCCTTTCTTTCCCCTTTCCTATCTAAAGAATAAGGGGCCGCGCTCTTAGGCAGCAATGTGCACTCTGCCCCTCTTTCAGACGACTGTACAAACATAATCTCACTGTACTGTATGGTGCAATGATAGTAAAGCTTATTCTGATTCTGAACACACATGGCTCTCAGGTGAAACAGACAAAATATCAGGCAACCCCCCCCCCCCCCCCAAAAAAAAAAAAAAAAAACATTCTTCTTCAGCGGATGTACCTCTTTTGGCACCTGCAGAGTGACAGAAGTAGCAAGACGTCAAATAAATTTCTGAACAGGCATTTTTTTTTGTTAATTATAAATGTGTTCAGTGTCGTGCACACACCTCATAGATGGAAAATCCAATAGTGAGGAACTTGAGGCCTTTATGGCGCTGCATCCTCCGTCCTTTCTGCATCAGAGCCACGACGACAGTGCAGACCACCTGCCCGTCCTCAGGGTCGTCATCCTCCTCGTACAGCTGAAGCCGATACTGAGGATTCGTCCAAAACGTGTCTACAAAGAACATTAGCTGCAGATGACTTCTTTGTTGGGTTTGTTATTTAACCTGGAACCAACCTGGAAAGTTCCTGCAGCCGCCGGCAGAGCTGCCTCTCACCCAGCGACCCTCGTGGACCGACACCGTCCAGCTGTGCCTCTCGTCTTCCTGCAGCGTGTCAGGCGTCAGGTTGCACATCTCCAGCTTAGTGAAGATCTTCTTGAAATCATCGAAGGACATCCTGGAGGGAAACAACTCTGGAGGAGGCTTGTAGCACGGGGTTATTTAGCTAAACTGCTCATGGGACCACGGATACTGAAGACCAACAGCTCAGGGGCAATTAGAGTCAACAAGAAAATGTAATTTATAACTTGAAGTCTAGTTTTATTTCAAATGAATTCAGCTGAGCTCACCCACGAGCCAGATGTGGCCCACGGGCCACCACTTGCCCAGTTGGAGAAACACTACACAATAATGAAATTGTCAGCTTTTGTCTCTAATAAAAACGTTGATTTGCAAATGTCAAATTTCTTGAAGAAACTTCACATAAATGTTGTTTGTTTTGTAAGAAAATACAGGAAGTATGGTACACATGCCAAATCAATAAATATCTTACTTTAGTTTTCAGCTAAAAATGAGGCTCGTGGAGGAAACGTGGATTATTTTAATAGTATTGTTCGGTTTTTAGCAGGTCTGAGGTTGTGGGTGAATACCGACGGGGATTTGTTTTTTGTTTCACAACAACCTTGTTGCTATACGTTCATGTTTCGTTTGCATTATGCTGGTTAGTTTGACACAACCTTAAACAAACTGAACAGCTCACAGTGGTTTCCTGACAGATGCTGTGGAGAAATATGACTCGGGATGAACCCTCTCCTTCATCATCATCATCATCATCTTGATTATGTGGTTACATCAGAGCATGAAAGCTGTGACAGGGGAGTCAGGGAAGGTAAACTCACCAGAACTCACTCGTCTCTACGGTCTGTTTCTTCAGATTCTCCCTGTCTGCAGTGGAGATGGTCGACCACTCCTTCGAGCTACGAAAAGATAAAAAAAAAAGCAATCGTAGAAAATAAAGAAAAGAGTCACAACACCAAACGATCAGACTCGTCTTAAAATCCTTTCATCCGGAGAAAAAAAACATTGTGTTCTTAAGTGACAGCTGAAAGATGAATATTGTTGAATATTGTTGAAATTTGCTGAAGAAGCTGAAACTAAGTTGTTAGAGGTAAAGAAAGGAAAACAAGCTAAAAGCAGCAGAACACTAGCTAAAGTTAACACCAGATGCCACACCTATAATGAACAAAATAGGTACTAACTTCAGGAAAGCAGAAGGTAAAAGTAGCAAAACACAGCCAAAAGCAAGAAGAGGCTAAAGCTAAAATCATAAAATACTAGCTAAAATGAGTTAAAGGTAGCTTAAAGTTAAAAGTTGCAGAACAGTAGGTAAAATTGGTAATAAACACCAAAGATTTGAACAAAACAAGTGCTAAAATAAGGAAAACAGTAGCTAAATTAGTGAAACAAATGCTAAAGCTAAGGTCATCTAACAATAGCTAAAAGGAGTAAAATGGTAGCTAAACGTTGCAGAAAAGTAGCTAAAATAAGAACAGTAGCTACAAGTAAGCAGTAGTTAAAAATACCAGAATTGTGGATAAAAGCTAAAAGCTGCAAACAGAATCTAAAAATGTTAAAGTAGCTAAATGGTATCTAAAAGCTAAAAATGACATAACAGTAGCTAAAAGATGCAGAATGGTATGAAACAGCTAAAAGTATAGAAGAGGGCAAAAATAGAGCAAGTATCTCCTGAAACTAATTTTAAAGAGAACGATGATTTTGTATGAATCCAAAGAAATCTTAATATGACTGGTGAATTGTTCAAATAAAGATAAACATCTTGAAAAGTAAAAAAGTTACAAAAATCAAAAGTCAAAGTTGTTCCTGACTGAACTCAGTGTTTTAATACATGAACGGTTAAATAGCCCAAAGTGTGAGGAAGTAGATTAATTTTAAAAACACACAGAAGAAACATTAAAGCTCCAACATCATAATAAGCTCAAAGCAGCTATAACTGGTACACACCACTTCTTATGGTTTTTAATTCAATATTCTACAAATGTCTCAGCATCTCTTACTTGGCACACCAGGGTCCCTTCCAGAGCACCCAACCCCAGGGGTTGCGCAATCGAATCAGGCGAATTTTGGTGTCCTTTGCAACTTCGTCACACTGAGAAAACAAGCCTCATGTTAGCGGTGCGTTAATCTTTCCCATCTAAGAATACATGTGTGCACTGTGCAGCTTGCTGCACCTCCTCCAGAGCGATGATGGAGTAGGCGTGACCTCTAACCAGCCCATGCTCAGTCCGAGACTCCAGTTCGCTGGCTGAAGAAACCTTATAGAGGAAATACAGAACATAAAGTTTGAACATTTTGACCTTGCTGTGTGACCTTTTGAGTGTTTTCTCCTCCACTCACATCTATGGAGCTGCCCATCAGCGAGCCTCTCTGCAGGGCCTTCTTCATGATGCTGTAGAGGTCCGCCGGCGCCTCAGGCAACTCAAAATACTCAGTAACTCCGCCGGTAAAGTCCTCCATGGCCTCCAGAGTATTCCCCCCTTTTAGTGCTTCGTACGAGCCGTGCAACCTGAGAGAGAGAGATCCAACATTCTTGTGAGAGAGCAGACACGTCTGATCTAAGAGGTTTTTCACAGCTTGACAGCCAATTTATGAAACATAAAGGGTTATAGTAGTTGTTACTGTGTGAATGTTTATGAAGTATTCTCTCCAGTCTATTGTGATCCATTTTTCTTCTGTAAGCTTTTCGGCACAATTCTCGTCCCACAGTGTTTAAGCTATTTCTACAAATCAGAAATCAAAACGTTCAGCTCATTCAGGACAATCCTGCTACGACTTTTAGTATTGGTGCAACTTTAGCTTTTTGAAATATTTAGGCTTTTTCTGCCACATTTTTTCTCTCATAGAAAATGAACTGAGCTCATTTTACATCCTTCAGATCTTTAGATCTGTTCACAACCTTTTACTGCTCCTTTCACATTTTGTTCTGGTTCAGCTTCTTTCAGCTTCTTTGTCCAAATTTCAACTTTTTTCAGCTACTTTCAGGTATTTTGTGCTCATTTCAGATTCTTTCTGCTAACCACAACATTTGTGTTCTTCTTCTAAATTCTTTCAGCAAATTGTAGCTTGTTATGCTCTTTTCAGCTTATTTCTGTAAGTTTTATCTATTTCTGCCATTTCAGCTACAATTTAGCTGTTTATGCTAATTTTAGCTTTTTCAGTTAATTCCTCATTTATTGCACTCATTTCAATAAATTTCAGCCTAATTCAGCAAAAATATGCTCTCTCCACTTCTTTCTGCTAATTTAAGCTTCTTTCTGCCTTTTTAGCTCCTTTTCAGCTGTTATTGCTCATTTCAACTTTTTTTTAGATAATTTCAATATTTTTTGTGCTCATTTCTGCCTATTTAAGCCTAATTGGGCAAATGTGTGTTCTTTCTACTTTCTTCTGCTAAATTAAGCTTGTTATACCTTTTCAGCTACACTTGTAGTATTTTTAGCTTGTTTCAGCTGTTTTCAGATATATTAAAGTATTTCAAAATAATTTCAGCTACTTTCAGCCTCATTAACTTGTTTATGCTAATTTCAGCTTGTTATGCTCCTTTCAGCTTTTTCTGCTAGTTTCAGCTATCTTTTAGCTGTGCTGTGCTAAATTTAGCTTTTTCAGCTAATTCCACATTTCTTAAGCTCATTTCAGCTCTTTCCACTTCCTTCTGGTAGTTTATGCTTCTTTCTGCATTTCAGCTACTTTTCAGCCTTTTTTTTTTCTAATTTCAGCCTTTTTTAAGCTAATTTCCTCATTTTATGCTGATTTCTGCTTACTTAAACCTAATTCAGCAAATATGTGTTCTCCTTGTTTTCTTCTGCTAATTTAGGCTTGTGCTTTTATTTCTTCTACATGTCATCATGTTTTTTTAAGCTAATTTCAGCAGTTTGTCAGCAAGTTCTTCAGCAATAAGCATTCACGCTGCATTTTCACAGGAAAGGCAATTTCTCTGGGTTCTTTGGCGCTAAGGTTCTGTAGTCACCAAATGCAAGTTCAAGCCATTTAAAGGAATATTTCTTGGGAAGTGGTTGAAATATAAAAGCAAGACAACATTTTTGTGACATTTTTGAACATTTATGCATCTAAAGTGACAACTCAGAGTGGTAAAATCTGAATGTTTTCAGATCGAAGAAGAGAAATGAAGAACAATCTGTTACTTTGCATAGGCTTTCTCCAGCAGAGCGCTCCAGAACTCGTTCTTCCTGAAGGATTTGGTGAAAACCAGCTGGTTGTTGCAGGTGGGGATGCGATCATCCACCACCACATCGATCCACTCGCCATAACGCCAAAACTGAACACAACAAAGCCGAAACAACTGTTTATAACATTCAGATTTTTTGAAGAAAGCGTCAATGAATGTTTTTGCTAAATACGTTTATTTATGAGTGTAAAAAATGAGCTAAAAATTGCATTTAAATAAAGATTGACTTGTTTTTTTTAAAAATCATGACCAACAATATTTTCCATTAGAGAGCAAATTGTAAACAGTATTTTTAATAAATGAGACCATGTGTTTTTATTGGAACAATAAATGTGATATGCTCATTTTAATGTAACCTATAAATCAGACTTTTACATGATTGAGTCAATGTAATTATTTTCTAACATATAACACAAATTAGGGGTGTATTTGAAGAGCCAAAAATAAACAATAAATATATTTTGGTGCAACGTGCAGGAAAGAAAATTTTGTTTTAAGCAGAATAAAGGAGTTGAAAATTGATAAATAATAAATAAATAATCTAGATAAACAAAATAAATATAATGATGACATGATTATTTTTGTGCATTATTTCATTTTCTTTTCTTTTTTTGCACTTTTTTTACTGTGAACTGTGTTGACAGAGATTTTCATGCAGCAATGTGCTAGTTTTGCTTGGTCTAAAATATATATGTTTAATGACACAGCATATGCTTCTGTAGAACCTGGAAGTGGAAGATCCCGGCGTAATTTTCAGTGAAGCTCTGATCCGGAGGAATCACTCTGTACAGCAGCTTCTCGTTCAGAGTCAGACAGGCGATGGCAGCGAGCAGCCAGCAGTCACCTGCCAACGACAGATCCATGAGCTGCAGGATTACATCCAAACAAAGTCATCATTTGGAAGGGAACATATGTGACCTGTGCTGGCAAAATGAGACCAATTAGCTCAGGCTGAGGTGCAAAGACAAACCATGGAAATACTTTATTTATTTTTTACTGTAATGGAGATTTGAGTGAAAACGAGTCCATAAAGACACCATCTCTTTACCGAGTTCCCTATCCCAGTAACAAATTAGCGTATAACTTTCCTAAAATACTTTAAATGAAATTTAATGTCCTCAGAAATATTAATTTTAGTTCCCTTTGTGTGTATTGTTACGGCCTGAGGCCATTTGGTTGAGCAAAAGTGATTGCAGGTTGATTGCTGACTCAGCTGTGCTGTGGCCCATCTGGGATTGGCTGCTTCACTTCCTGAATCCTCCCCAATGGACATCAATCTGCATCCTGGTTGGCTTCTTCACCTCCTGCTCCTCCAACCACAGAAGAGGCCTGCTTATTTAAACCCAGCTCTCCTGCCATTCAGTGCGGCTGTTGTTTAGAGCAGCTCGCCATTAGTATGGGTTTATTTGTCTTTGGACTTGATTTGAATGGTTTGGCTTTGGCCAACAGTTAAACCCTGCAGTT